>NC_045156.1:3580000-3860000 GCF_900700415.2 Clupea harengus
AGGACTCTTGCCCTTAGGAATTTGGGGTTCTCTCGCCCACCCCCTACAGACTTCCACTTCAATTCCAGAAATATTTAACTTGGCTAAATTGAATCGTTCGTGTTGTGCCTCCCCAGTTCCCAGAGTGCATCGCTGCCCCCGCTCTGTTCGCCGCTGGGAGAGTGACCCGACATAGTCGAGGTCAGACTCCCAGGCGCTCGCCGTGACGTCCGATCACCGTCTCCCTCACCCCTGGCCCGCACCACACTGCACCTCCACGTGTGCTTATTCAAAGGAATCCCTTAAATTAATCACCTCACTCTCAGGGTATCCTCGGCGGATTTGAATGCGTAAGCCCCACCAAAGATTGTGGGTCATTAACATGAGCCAGAGCTCTTCAAGCAAATCCCCACCACTTAGCGCCGATGAATTTCCTCTCGACCACATAAGGAGACGAGTGCCGCTCGAAACTCAACCGCCATTATTTCTCTGGTGGTTCCCCTCAAAATGTCAGAAAATTAACCAGGACATTAACCAGGACGGAAAAGAAGTGGTCCTGCCGTCCAACTGCTCTGAATGGCACGGGTTGTTCAGAGGGGATAGCCTCAGTTTTGTCAGTATAGTCTGTTAAGAATACCTGAGTAAAATGTTCTCACCCACCCTTCAGCCTTAGATGTCTCACCTAGGCGGTGTAGTGTTGTATCTTTACTACATTCCGAGCTACCGCAGGCAAAAATCAATGCAGAAGGTGAAAATCACCTTCAGCTTAACAACTCGGGTCCTGAGTGGGTAAGGCCAACTCCAAAATAATACTGTGATAGTTTGTGTAGCTGTCTACATGAGTATCTTATGTGGGTGGAATAGTCTGCTAAAAAGTGTGTGCATGCTCTATTTTGTATATATGTTTTTTTGTGTGAGTGTTTGTGTTTGTGTGTGTGTGTGTGTGTATGTGTGTATTCATGTATGTGGGCCTCTGAGTGTGTGGGTTTTTGCGACACCCTGAATATTTGAGGCAGAAAAAGCGATAAATGAGGGAGGGGGGACAGAGTAACATTGCATGACTTGGTGAAATGGGATGGACCATGAGCTGTGGGATTTTAAAAGAGCTCATTACATGGACACTGCTCTCATTCCCGTGCAGTTCATATTTCAAATGGCCTCCGAGTGGAGCCGCGAAAGCCCCCCGAGCCTCCGCGTCACAGCTATGAAGCAGCGGCATCCTCCGCGCCCATGAAAACCGACAGCAGACAAAACAAAAATCTTTTAACGAAGGAGCAATTGCCTGTGAGATGCACTGCCTCTGATGGATAAAAAAAAAAAAAAAAAAAAACCTTAAAAGTGATGTCAGTGGCACTCCAACTCCCTTCAGCAGGATGCAATGGCCATTAAGAACCATACCACTCACAGCCACTTACTCCAGTTGGGCTATGTGGGTGGTTCAGCCAATTATTTGTAGCGGTGATTAGATGTCCTATGCCAGGACTGGACTATGGACACTATTGTTAGCTCCTGTTTCCCTTCCGTTTCTCCTCCAGTGGCACACATTACATCATGCCACGCCACTCATGCAGTCGGGGAGTAATTTGATCTCTGCCGAATCGCTCCTGGTTCTGATCTACCGCACTGTAATGACACCCCTATCTATCACTTCCAGGCAAGATAACAGCTAGTCCGCACATTCATATTAATGACCAGAGCAAAAAAAAAAAAAAAGAGATGTAGTGAACACGGGAATTGGAATGATGTGGCTATTATTAACCCACCAATTTCAAGTCTGCTCAGGAATCTGTTATACTTTTCCAAAGTTTACCTTTACAAGAGAGAGAGAAAACAAAATCGACTGAAAGTATTTTGAATTTGTGCTGAAATGATTGTAGTAGTCAATTTTTCGGACTCAAATTAGATTATACACAGGATGGGTCTGAGTACTAGACTGTGAGTGATGACTGAAAGGAGAAGAGAAAAAAACACTTTGAGCATTCACAGCAGCGACAGCACACCAAGTCACTGGCAGCCCACTGTCAGCTCCAGTCCTGGCTGTCAGGAGCAGAGCACTTCACAGCTGCCCAGCGCCGGGCAGTGCCGGGCGGACCCTGCGCTCTCAGTGCCTGTCACTCTGCTGGAGGCCCATCTGGACCCCACTGACTGAAAGCCTCAAACGCTGTAGGTTGCTTTGATACACACACCATGGCTGGCAACACATACACAGACACACACATCGGTGACACATGAAGTGAGATGACACATGCAACACACTTAAACATGTGGTGGTTCATAACACACACACACACACACACACACACACACACAAACTCTCTTTCTTTCTCTCTCTCTGTCTCACACACACACACACACACACACATATTCTCTCTCTCTCACACACACACTCTCTCTCTCTCACACATACACACATACACACACACCCACACATACATGCACACACACAAACACACACATACACACATAGCGTTGTCACATATTCCACCCTGGCTCACAATCACACATGAGACCGAACAACATACAGACAGACAAAAGCTCATTGTGCCAACCCAACATATCCATAATAATAAATTCCCCATGACACACACTCTTATATTACAGTAACACTGCATTGGTTAAACAATGGTAGCCAGATGAGGCACTGAGCTGTTGCTCCGGAAAGGCCGACGTCCCACACTGTTGTAAAGGAAGAGATGAGAGAGAGAGAGAGGCCATGCTAAAGAACTGAAGCAAATCAGTTTGGCAACGAGAGATTAAGGGTCTGTGGCTGCCGCCTGAGTTTCTCTGAACATGATTGACTCCCGGATAAAGCGCAGCCAAAAGATTTATCTGCGAGGGGTTTGGGGCATGACACACAAAAATGAATTACACTCCGATAATTGTGCCTGAAATGCTTTGCAGAGTGCCTAATACATCAAGTCACGTGCGGCCACAAAGACTCTGTATTGATTGGCAAAACAATCGGGCCTCCCAAGTAATGTACAAGTTTTCCGCCGCTTTCATTATGATGGAAGGTGCAGCGCCTTGGGTGACACTGCTAGGATACCTGCTGTAAGCTTGGCCAGGCATGGCTCACAGTGTGCACGATTCAGCTTTAGCCGGGGCTTAAGTCTACCAAGGAGGCTTTACGGTGCATTCCGCTTCCCACACTCACGTGACCCAGCACTGATGCCGCCTGCGGTCTAAGCCGACACAGCCATGAGCGGCCCTGGAGCAGCCTTCCGCAGCCTTCCGTGGCCTTCCGTGTGCCCGTATCCTATCAAGATTGTCTCTTCACCTTCACCTCAGCACATGCCTCACGTCGCCCCCTCACCCCACCCCAAGCCCAGCACCCCTGTTCCCTCAGCCCCGCCGGATGGATACGAATGCCGAATGTCACTCCTGCGCCAATGCCGGCGCATCTATTATAAGGCTCCCTCACCCCGAGGGCAGTGCCTTTCGTTGACATTGTCCTGCGCTTACATAATCTTATGTGAGCGAGGGCCAAAATGCAGTCTGGATCTGGTGTAATGCCTTGTCCAAAGGGCATTATCTCCCATTAATGGTAATGAGGGCTAGCCAGCCAAAGGTGAAGAGTACCAGAAGCTCTGCTGACTGTACAGAGCAGGGGGAAAAAAACAACAACACAGCACTCATGTTGAAATCCCCATGCAATATGATGCAAAAGTCAAGCATCGCAGAAAAAAAAAAGTTCAAATAAATACCAAACATAAAAGCTGTGCAAATGGTTTCAGAGTGTATTGTTCTGATTGGCTCACATTAACTGGTTGTGGAAGCGTGCGAGTGAGGCCCCTTAGCTTGTCTTAATCCATCAGAACTGCCATTAAAAACAGCAACTAATGACTGGCGCACAACAACCCTTCCACCATTAATAACAGCAATTTGCCAAGCTGCAACAAGAAAACAAAACGCCCTGGCAGTACGGGGAGAAGCTCCGTGTTCCTCGGATATGATGAATGCTAATGGCCTTTCTCCTCCATAGTGTCTGCACCGCGGACTATCGGCGGGAAATGAATGGGCGACTCCCTCTCCGACAAGGGCCTGCCTTTTTTGCTACGTCGCAAGCCGTATTAACAGGAAGCTGATGTGCACAGAGTGGGATATGTCTAAAGCACTCGCACAAAAGGCTTGCTCCCATACCTCGAAGGAGATAAAGGGTAGAGTGTGACGGGGCTATTGTTTCTCAGGGAGTCGCTCTGCAAGAGCATGCCTTATTTATGCTGAGACCGCACCCTGGGACTAGGCCCTACAGAGCTATGACATCAAGGAAGCCAGGAAGCATCTGTTCATATGCGCATTGTTTTGGCTGCTAGTATCGTTTTCTCGTTATCTAGCCATGGGCTTATGTAGTTCCAAATTCTGAAGGAGAACTGTCTATAGGTTGAAGGCTTTTATACTAAGTTTTATTCATTTGACAAGTGCAGAACATGCATAGGATGGATGAGATGTCAGATTTAGTATAAACCATCTGTTAAAGCACTGAAATTTAGCTCTGGCCCCTAATTGACCCTCAAAACTGAATTGAACAACCCTTCAAGTCCCCTGCCCACCTAGACTGCTTTTAGCGAAGCGGTAACAAGAGTGCCAATTTAAACAATCTTAGGTTATCATGACATCAAAGGGGATACATGTGAGATGGAAATGGTTTTGTTATGCTTATTACAAAGATGAATAATGTTTTATTTTTGCAAGCCACTTGGAAGCCACTGGGACATTTTGAGTTTTTGGTTTTCAGTCTGCTTTTGAAAAACACTATGTTCTAAGGGCTGTGTAGCCCTACCACTTTGCCCTACCCCCCCGATCCCAGAGACATTTGGGATACCCCTGCCTATATACACAAGCCTATAAAATGGAGGCTTTGGGCTAACAAGGTGTGTATTGGGATTGGGCCATAGGACACATACCATGTTCTCCCTCTCACCACCTCTCACATCCCTACCTTCATTATTTATTTATTTATTTATTTATTTTGCGCTAAGGGGGGGAGTCTGATATCGTGGTGTGAGCCTTCAAGATACTAACCCTGACACGGCTGGCCAAAGAACATCAAACCCTACAAAGGTCAACCTCTCACCACACCAGTTCGCTCTTCGTCAATAAACTAAAGTCTGCTCAGATGAAGGCATCGACCGGGCCTATGGAGTGCACACTGCCTCGTGGGCCAGGAAGACGCAGGCGATTATTAGTGGACGAATCAAAGAGCTGCTCGGCGGCGGCGGTCGGGGCAGTAAGTCAGGACGCCGGCCACTGAGGTTTCCCTAGAGAGTACAACCACCTGGTGAGTGGGAACCTGTGTGGCTGGACGCCACCAGGCAGCAGAGAGGGAGAGAGAGAGAGAGAAAGAGAGAGAGAGAGAAAGAGTGCTGATGGGAGAACTGACAGCGAAAAATTCGACTTGGGCCACGGCCCAACACATTACTGTGAGCAAGGATAAAGGAGTTGCAAAGAAAAGGATCAGCTGTTTTGTTTTTATATTAAAATAGCTATGATCAGTTTCATTCAGCTGATGCAGGTAAAATCCTAACATGTGCAATTAGCTTGTTGACAGACTGAGATGAGGAGGTCTAAATGTCTCAATATGAGGAGATCTAAAGCCCTTATGTCTACAGAGATCTTTAAAATGTTTTAGTGCACTATAGATGTCAAAGCAGCAATGCCTGTTCTGATGTTTAAGGAGGGCATGTCCGGAGGAAACAGGCTGTGACATTCAGAGCAGACAGGCCTTTTGAAATCATCTAACTGCTGAAATAACCACTGCTGCAACCAAAAATCAGATTTAGCAAAGCAGGGTATATTGGGTACACAGTACCTCATCATGGTATGATTGAGGAGACTTTTGTTGGTACCAAACATGCTGTCGCTTGGGACTGGCACAAAACATAATGGGGAGTAATGGTCTGAAGAAGTACAAACATGCACTACTGACTTTGACTGCACTGAAGGACTTGGGACACATGCCAAAGCTGCCATTGCACTTATCTACGTCAAACAATGAGTGTCACAGAGCCACGCTGTACATTTGTACATTATGAACTTAAGATTACACGGCACCTTGATGAGCTCCTATGTGACACAAAGATGAGCTCTGAATGCCCAGCAGGACTTCTTCAGTCACTTCTCATTTAAAAGATAAAAGCAGATTGCATAGAGACTGACAGTATGCAATTTTGGCAAAAAAAATACAAAGGCCACTCGATGAAAGAATTAATTGCTATTTGTAAGCAGTACTTGCATAATAGAAGCCTCAAAGAAAGACCCATTGACTTTGTTACATCAAAAACTGTGACTTCCATTAGATTGTCAAAACACTAGGGGCAGACTTTATAGAGAGAGTTTTTAGGGACTATTTACTTAATTATAGTTCATGAATAATTAATAGATTAGTACAATGTACTTGTTATACATATTTATACATATTGTTAAAGGGCTGAGATTGCACTGAGAAGTGTCATTACTGTGGGATATTGTGCGAGACTTCAGGAAATTGGCGTAATGGATTGATCCAGATGGTGGCAGCGATGAAACAGTAAGGATGACGGCTGCCGTAAAACGACAAACAACAACACGACAACTTCAGGACACAAGCATCCGGTTGTTGTTCTTTGTTTACTGTAGTGTGTGCCCATGTGTTCATGCGTTATCAGTCTCGAAACGAATTGCACGCAATACATTTTAAACCAAAAAATAAGATTGTATGTATCCGCCCTAAGGCTATAGTTTGGTTTTCTGACAGCTTCAAAACTCATCTGGCCAGATGGACACATGTGCACATATGGCCATCCAAGGCCTTGAACCAAATGTACTTATACCTTTAATGCATTTACTGTGAGTTATTACCAAATGCTAGTATCCTGCACATTTACAGAGAGCTGCTTGTCATTCTGTTGAATATATATCTCCGGCATCTGCAGGTTTTATGTAAATAAAGAAAAAAGGAAAATTATATTTTGCTCCAACTACTCAAAAAGAACAGGGAAAAGTACCTCGTTAAAAAAAATAAGTATATTTGATTCAAGGCATCCCTGTTCAGTTAACAGCCAACATTCTCGAATGAGAGATAATTTTACTCGCTACAGGCAATTAGAACTCCTCAGAGCGGCGGCGGCGGTGGGTGCAGCTGCTGTAGCTGAAGCTGACTCAGTAAATATGTCCTGATTGCCTCTTGTTCAATAGCGCTTCCTGAGCAAGGAGGAGGAGAGATTAGGGCAAACGCACAAAACACACATCCCCCAGCTTCAAGAGAAACAGGCCAGAACAACAACCGCAAAGAAATACAACTTCACTTTTCTAAGAGTGCTAGTCAGTGGGGTGAAGATCGATTACTTGGAGAAAAATTCAAAGAAGATGACTCGGAGTAATTTCAACGGGAGTTATTAAATATAATTGCCGATGTTTTTTATCCAACTTTTCCCCAAGTCATACCTCTGCTGTTCCAGCTATTCCTTTCTGTTGATGGAGTTCATATGAATTTTTTATTAAAGTTTCTATGAATCAAATATCCTAAATGTATCATCTAAACCAGACCTGGGCAAAGTGCGGCCCAAGGGCAATTTGCGGCCCGTTGGCTGTCCCTGTGCGGCCCGTGGAGGTCAATTGTAAATTAGGAATCAAACGTAAATACCTGTACTTATTATACGGCTCTTCAGAATGTTCCAAAAAGTTCCGTTGATTTGAATGGGCCATCCCAACGTTCGCAGGTCTGTAATTTCTTTATATTCACTGCTGCGAAAAATGTATGACTGGTGTCATTGGCAACGGGTTTTGTGCTTTTAATTCACATCTATCATATCATTCCGCAACGCAAGTAGTCCGGTCATTTCACGTAACTGAAAGTCATTAAAACTTGAAGTCAGAAGGTGGGTTGCTTCGCATTTGCGTGAAGAACTAAACGGCAACAAAATCATTAAAAAGAGGTATTTTGGAGAAATGTCTTCTATTATTTTGGCAAGTAACCGTATAATAAGCGGGATATTTTTTTATTTCCGTAGGCCTACATTCGTGCGTGCCTGCGACCATTTGCGCTGATAAATATTTATATTACTATTCATTTGTATACTTATACTATTGCATTGCAAGCTTGCTCTCGTGTGTGTGTGTGTGTGTGTGTGTGTGTGCCATGTGTATTGGTCGTCTGGGAACACCTTTAATACTGCAAAAACATGCTCATTTTCAAAATCGTTTTGGTGAATGTTGATTACATGTTGATTAAATAATGTTTTTACTATGCCTGCACCAAATTTTTTTGATAGCCTAAATGCAACATCTACTCTTACCAGTAGCAGTTAATCAAAACCATACAATTTAATGTTTTTTTTATAAAGAGATACAAACTTATATTGAGCAGAATTGAGTTCAGCCTATTGGTCCGGCCCTCCACAACAGTCCCACTATCTCATGTGGCCCCTTGGGGAAAATAATTGCCCACCCCTGATCTAAACATTCATAAATCCTTATACTTCTTTGCAGAGGTCTTATAGAACTGCAGAAATGTAGTAGCCACAGGCTTGGATGACTTTGTCAAGTTATTATTCACTTTGTTATTGGCAAAATTTATGCCAATAATATTTTCAGAATAAATGTTTATCAAAATCTACAAAGTTATGCTGTGTAATAAGGCCTTACACTATATCATTATTTCTGTATTGTTCATTTATTAATAATAATAAATTAATAACACCTTACTTACTGTTAAATGCTACTACTAAATGCATCATTCCTCTTTTCAGATCATTCATATTGTTAACAAACGTTCTGCGTTTCCAGGCTTTTTAGTCAAACAAACGGACAAACAGATCAGACTCCCACCAATGGGAATCATTGAAGACAACACAGAGCCCCCCAAAGAGCAGGTATCAGTGCATGCATTGATCAGTGCGCCCCACCAGACATCTTTGTTTTTTTAATTGCACTTCAGCTCTCAGTGGTGTGGCTGACAGTCAATTATGAGCCCGAGTCAGAGCGCAATCAATGCAATCATGACAAGCATCACTTCAGGCATGGACAAATGTTGATTGTATTCCACGCAATTAACCAAAAATTGTGATGAAGAGACCTGCTGCTCGAGAGATGTTCTCAGGAGAATAACCCACCCCCCCACCCCCGCCCCGACACGGCCAGCACCCCCACCCCTCTACCCACCCTTATGAGTCCCTCACGCTGATATCAGGGTATAGTTAGTGGTGGTAAGTGGCGAGTATTAGATGATTTGAGAGTGATGTACCTGCACCGGGGCGCTGATTTATGCCGACAAACACTCCAATCTGCCGCCCCTGGAGCCAGTCCGGGTTTTGATAGCAGGGTTTCTGTGGAGCCTGATGGCTTCTCAATCAGAGTGATTTACAGCTTAATGACACGCTTCAGGCCAGACAATGTCGACTCGGGACGCGCCGCTGCAGAATGCGTGCTAATCTCACTGCTCCTGTCTGAGCGTCATGGGGGACGGGGGGGCTGCACAGCATATGTGAGTGTGTGTGTGAGTGTGTGTGTGTGTGTGTGTGTGGATAAAGGGTAGTACTCCACAGAATGGATGGCAATCAGGAGAAGCTCTATCAGCAGCTCTTGCACTGAAGGGCTTTAATTGCCATTGGCATGAAGCACACCCCACCCTGTGTGTGTGTGTGTTTGTGTGAGACAGTGGGAGAGAGTCTGAGAGCAAGAACGTGTAAATGTGTATACTGTTGCGCGACCGAATGTGGGTGTGTATGTGTGTGTGTGCGTGTGTGCATGTGTGAGTGTATAAGTATGTGTGTGTGTGGGTGTAGAAGTATATGCGTGTGTGTGTGTGTGTGTGTGTGTGTGTGTGTGCGTGTGTGCATGTGTGGGTGTATAAGTATATGTGTGTGTGTGTGTGTGTGTGTGTGTGTGTGTGTGTGTGTCTGTGCGTGTGTGTGTGTGTGTGTGTGTGTGTGTGTGTGTGTGTGTGTGTGCGTGTGCGTGTGCGTGGGTGTGCTGAGTCCCTAGCAGGCCAGTGGACAGGGCAGGAAGGCCGCCAGCATGGCCACATGTGACCAGATGACCTGGCAGAGCTGCCACAGGAACAGCTGGCCAAACCCATCACTATAAACCCCCATCAGCTCTCTTTTTCTCATTCCCTTGCTTTCTTTTCCCTTCTCATTATCTTTCGCTCTCTCTCTCCTTCAGATTTATTTCATCACACTCTCTTTATTCGTCTCTATTAGTCGTATTCTGTCTTAGCCCCATTCACCAAATCTCTTGACAGTCTCTCACTTCTTTTCTCACACACCCTATATTCAATTCTTTCTCAATGACTTGATCGCTCTCTCTCTCTCTCTCTCTGCCAATTCCCTTCCTTTCCCTCCCTCTGTTAGTTTCCCTCTCTCTGTGTATCTATCTCTACCAGTCTCTTACACTCGTCCCCTCTCTCTATTAGTCTCTCTCTCTCTCTCTCTCTCTCTCTCTCTCTCTCTCTCTCTCTCACGCTCTCTCTATGTCTCGCCCTCGGTTTGAATTTGTTTCTCTCTCACTCACCAGGGCCCTCTAGGTATCAAATTCAGGAAGACAGGCCCCCGAGTCAATCTACCACTCTGAGAGATGTGGAGAGAGAAGTTGAGGATAGGGAGGATAGGGAGGAGGAGGAGGAGGAGGAAGGAGAGGGTTGGATGCGAGAGGAGCAAGAGGAGCTTTCGGAGCGTGAGCACTTGCCCCCAGCCCTTGCCACTGTGACAGGGAGATGGCCTTCTGAATGTTAAGTCACTGTGGCCCAGGGCTGTGTGAGTCGCTGTGTGTGTGTGTGTGTGTGTGTGTGTGTGTGAATGTGTGTGTGGCACACAGCCCTGGCGTGTTTGTGATGAGGCGATGCCGTGTTTGCCAGAGAGGGTCCAAGGATACACTCTACGGAAACTGAAGCCGAGTTAGGAGCTGAGACGTGTGACTCAGTAATGGAGAAGTGGAATACGGCAAAATAGAGGGAGATTTAGCATGCGTGTGTCACTCACTGGGGTTTTAAAAGCACTGCTAACATGCAAACAGAGATGGCTGTTTACTTCAATGCTTGTTAAAACTCTCTGTAGCATGCTGGGAGAATATTGTTTACTGTTAAGAGGACCTCAAAGCACTTTCAGATTGAGAGAATGCAGCTGAGAGACGCACATTAGACATAATGTTATGTTTTGTTTTATTTTGTTCACCAACATTCATTCACTGCTGCATCATAGTACTGCATAGCAGTATAACAATATCCCTCCAAAGAAAATTATATTTTTAATAATTATGTTTCATTATTTTTCCCGAGGCATAGATAAACTAACATTATTGTGCACGCGAGCATGTCTGTAAGACCACATACTACATTAAACAAACCTGACGTAATGCAAATGCAATATGCCAGGCTGGAGAGATCACACATTATCCATCATGGCACCTGTTCTTGACCTGGTACAGACTATTATTAGAAGCATCAAGGCATGGGTTCGATCATATTAAGTTATACCAAAACCATGGGTTCAGTTCCAAAGGAGCACTGTTTCTATAAAAGTGTCTGTAAAATGCCTGGGACCGTTAAGAATCCAAACAGTCTGTTGCAGCTCTGCGGTATTTTACCCTCATCAGCAAACAGTGCCAGGCCACAGTTACGGCATTTTAAGACTGGCCAGCCTGACGCCTTGGTAGACCTCAGCCATTTTACAGTGGCAGCCAGTGCTATTAAGATACGCAGGAGGAAATTGTTTGATCATAAATTCTGGCATACTCAGGACATTGCAAATGGGCTCCTCTGAAAAGTTGCAGAGCTTTGGTAATGGCAAGGCATTACAGACAGTTAAGAAACATTAGCAACAGTTGGGCAGGAGACCGAAGAGAAAATTAAATGGCGGGAGGGTTCAAGTGTGACCAATCTATGTGATTTTGTTAATTTAACGGGCTAAAATGTCTCAATGTCTCATGTAATGGATTTTCTGGGCAACTTTCCGTTGTCTATCTTGCGGATGCTTTAAAGACTGCTGGGATAACATACACATGTGTACGTATGTGTTCTATGTCTATGATTTTACTGCATGTACTGTAAAGGCTCCATCTCTTCTGCAAACTCTAAACAAAAATGACTCGAGTATGAAAGTCATCAACAGACATCATGGATGGCAAGAAGTTTCAGGTGCCCATTTTAGCCTTATCTCTGACTGAAACAAGATGCTGATACATTGCAGGCAGATATAATACCATCCATCCGCGCTTGTCTCAATTAACTAATCCAAAGAGCTAATCCAATTTATAATCACGCTGAACAAAAGGGTCCTCTTTACAAGCATGTGGTATAGTGTTGGAGAATGTATCCCACTGCTTTTGCAATGTCCATATCATGTATCTAAGGAGGTATTTTTGTTCCGTGTCCTTGATAAGGATCCTTTGTATCTCTTATTCATAAGCTGCAATATTATATGAGGGACATATGCTGGCCACTTAAAATGGTATCTCATCTACAATAAACAAAATTGCTAACACAAGAATGGAGGGTCAACGCAAGGTGTTTCAAGGGTACAGGAATCGGCAATTCTTCCAAACATATCCCTACCAGGTACATTCTGTATTCTTCAAATGCCTTTGTTTTGACCGGACTCAAAAGCTTAATCCAAATCAAACTGTTTGCGTAAAGGGTGTGTGTGTATGTGTGTGTGGAAGGGGGGGGGGGTTGTTGGGCTGAGGGAAAGATTAAATTCTGCAGAGCCGAGCTGGACCACATAAATATTCCAATCTGCTTTAATAAGGTAAACATGACCCTCCTTCCGGCAAAATCAAGGCTTCCTGCTGAAACACCAGAGCCGAACGGGAGATGGAGGGCACCACGTCGGCAACCCGCAGATCAATCACTGCTTGGGCACTCAATCTGCAGACCTCGGCATCACAGCATGGCGTGACAGAACGGAGGGGTTAAGGAGAACTGTGGGGGGTGGCGTGGGGCGGGTGGTGGTGGTGAATGCAAACAGACTAGCTGTTGGCCACTTTGCTTCTGAGGAGGCCCACACTTCTGAGGGCACATGTGGCGAATGTGTGGGACACAGACAGAGGACTGAGTCCATTTGTCACAGTCAAATTGCTGCTTTTACCACTCGGGGCCCATTCAGTGAAGGAGCGTTTGGTGTTTCAAGAGTCATAACCTCTCACAGAGGATCCTCCTCAGCTGGCAGCAGTAAACCTTCCAGCTAAAAAACGCTAGAAACAAACAGCATTACACAGAAATGGCAGTAATGTCACTACTCAGCAAGCTATGCAAGCTGCTCGGACTCCATGCTGGCTAGGCTCTGTCTGTGTGTGTCTCTGTGTGTGTGTGTGTGTGTGTGTGTGTGTGTGTGTGTGTGTGTGTGTGTGTGTGTGTGTGTGTGTGTGTGTCCTAATGGGTGCGGCAGAACAAACAGCGTTGCTGAACTGGCCTCAATTAAGCAATCAAACAGGGGGGCCTGTCAAGCATGGCCGAGTGAGCACAGCCAGGGTGTGCTCCTCTCCTCCAGCGCGCTGCTTCCTCTGCGAGGTGCCGGCATTTTCCCTGACTCGAGCTCTACGACAGCCAGCCACAGGATACCACATGCCTCTGGGCTCTCCTCTCGGACCTGAAGGCACTGTGCCATTTCCTACCCGGAGTGGCGTCAGATAAGAAGGAGGGGGATATTTACAGAAAAATGCTTGCTTTTGTTCAACTGATTATCTATTTATTTTCTCGGTGACTTCCTATCCGAGGGGTAAGAGCAGAACAACACGCCTTGCCGAATATAATTGCCGGAGCACTTAATCTCCAATCTATGCTCGCAAAAACATGACATGGTGTGCGTTTCAGCAAGTGTCGATTTCCAGGCAGAGGGAGGGCAGGCACAACACACAGTGTGAAACGGAAAGTAGGCTCAATGCTCTTGCTCTGTCAGCTAAATTGTCTGGTTTTTAGCCTGCGAAGCTCAGTGACAGCAGTGCAGACTAATGACTATGCAGAAAACACATGACTAACGAGGACACGACAGAGATGAAAAACAGAGCGGCACAATGAGTGGAATATCCACCACAACACAAAGTAAACACAGAAGGCTAATGTTTTCCTGTCGCATAAAGGGATTCCAGTGCCTCAGCTAAAAGCTATCTCAACAGAGGAGGAAAAAGGCTACTTAAACACATCAACGAAGCAAATAATTGCCCTAATTGCTTTAGATCCAGTGACTGTGTCACACGGCGGAGGATAAGATGAATGTACATGCAGGAGTGGGTAAACAGAAAGAATAGCTTTGTTTTTACAAAAAAAGGAAGGCATTTTTCCGCACTAGAGCAAGACCTAATTAACATTACCCATCCATTACACAGAGAATAACAGTTGTTCTGGCCTGATTAGACCTGACCTGAGATGGGGATAGAAACATCTGTTGTCAGCCTGAATCAGTAGGATGGTAAAGGAACTGGCAGGTAGCTACAAACTGTGGCCAGGTGAGGGTCGAGAGGAGTTCAGGCACTTGGCATGAGCCAATCTGTTCTCCATTGTTTGGAGGGCAGGAAGTCCCACACGAGCATAGGGAGATACTATGAAGATGGCACGGTTTTACACACCACAAGATACTGCAGCTACACACAGCACAGCATGGCATCGCATCCCACAATGCAGCACAGACAGAGTTGCACCACGTGGCACCATTCAGCAGCAGCAGCGGCGGCTAGCACCGCACGGCACAGCATGGAACACGGTAGGGTTTCGTCACATCTGCCAAGATGGCTCGGGGCATAGGGTGGTCATGGCATCTGGTGTGGTCTTAGTACCCTTCCACCATCCAAGCAGCTTTATCTACTGGCTCAACGCTGTAGAATGTGTATATCTGTGAATTTTACTGGTGTGAACGTATATACAAGGTTATAAACAATCATAAATCAGGACATTAGAAATGTAGTAATGTGTGGGGCTTTATGTGAACTGTGTGTCCACAGTACATCTGGGACCTGAGTGGATGTGCGTGCAGGTCTGCAAGTCAACCTCCATAAGTATCTGTGTATGACTTTGTGTGCATGTGTGTGTACATTCCAGTGTACTCCAGGAGAGAGATGTGGACCACCTCCACCTCCACCTCCACCTCCACCTCCATCTCCATCTCCACCTCCATCCCAGCTTGCCCACTCGCCGAGGTGCTAATCCCGGCTTGGATATTACATCAAAGGGGCCCACGAGGCGACCCGGGGGTGGTTCATTACTCAAGGGCCAGGCAAGCAGTGCAGAGCGGATAAAAATGGAGCCGCGCACGGCGATTTATCAGCGCGCCGGCGCGGATTAAAACACTGCCAGCCTCCCTGCCCGCACGCCCGCCTGCCTGCCGGTGCCAAACTGCTGCCAGCCTGCTCGGCTGCTTTGTTTTAGCGCCTTTTAAACCCCCTCTGTCTCTCAAGATGCGCTTTATCACCACAATAGAATTATACCTTCTTTGCGCATAATGGAAAAGAAATAGCACAAGTAGGGATGGGAGGCTCTTCTTCATTGATACAAATCACCTCTATCATGATACACAAGCGTAGCCATAATGGACGATGAAAGTGTGTGTGTCTGTGTTTGTGTGTGTGTGTGTGTGTGTGTGTGTGTCTGTGTGTGTCTGTGTGTTTATGTGCGTGGGTGTGTTCACGGGTGTGTGTCTTTTTATAACTCAACCTTAAGTATCACACGAAGGAGAAATGGGCACGCCCCAAACCCAATTACAGCGTTTTTGTTTTGATGCGAGGGCGTGCTTGCACGCATACTGATGAAGCTCAGCTCTCAATTCTCCATTCCAGCCGACAGAAAAACAGCCCGAGTAGTCCTGCCTCCTCGATTTCCAATAAAACAAATACTCAGAAATTATTTATCTCACAGTAGGTTTGAGGTAGACCTGCATCAAAAAAGCATCAGAAAGCTGACCCCCCCCCCCTACAACACCCCCTGGCAGACATGCACACTTTCTCATGTTATCTGTCCTTAAGAAAAGAGAGTTGGTATTGCCAAATTATATGATGATATCATGGAGTGGGTGTTTTCTTGTAAAAAAGTTTAAAAAAAGTAAAAACTTTTTACTATGCACATTTGTAAGCAGTTGGCATATTTTTTCTGCTCCTTGCATGTGATTAGATTTAAGATGTTCAAAGAAAAATACCTTAACCTGTAGTTGCTTTCTTTTAAGGAAAAAATGCCAAGGCAAAGGATCTCACAGTTTAATATGCCTATGTCAGAAGTATTTTGATTCCATCAATCCAAGCAGTGCCTGTATCTTTTGAATTAATTGAGTGGCTTGGTTTTGCTGAGAATGGGCAAAAAAAATGTAGTTCTTCAGCAGATTGTCTGTCTCCTGGAATGACACCTTCGCTATTAATGCAAAGTGACACGGAATACAGTGACAAGTTATGAATTATTTTGGGTGGCAATTTCCCTGCCTTCTATTCGAAGGATTCTTGTTCTCCATTAATCGAAAGGACTCTCACAAGCATCAATTACTGTCATGGCTCAGATTGAAGATTTTCTTTTTTTCCAATACAAAACCAATTTTCCAGGAAACATTATTCTTCTAATTAATTGTTTTGGGTGACAGTGTTCAAGAGTATCAAAACTGACTGCACCTTTGTGAAATAACTTCTGGTTCAGGTATTGCTTGGCATCATAGATTGAACAGCAAGTAAAACAGCTAGTGCTGTATCTTCACCATCTCATCTCAAGAATATCACATGCAGTCCTTCAGAAGGTTTAGAGAGATAGCAAAAAGCTAGCCGCTAAACTTGCTAGTTATAATTATAACATGAATATCAGGAGTTAATATCTAACCCTGATCTCATTAAAGGCGCAGTCCACAATTTTAATCCATTAACACCTTTTGTCAAATTCAGCAAACTTTACGGTCTTTACGGTCCTCTAGCTCTCTGTTCTACTTACAAAAACCAAGTGTTCACACTTAGTCCTACTGGCTCCAAACAGGGAAACAAACTAAGTTGCTCAGAATGAGCAATACACTATTCCAGCCAATCAACACGGTGCTTCAGGAGCACGCAAGGGAGGGGTGTAGTTTGATTGAAATATCAATAGCCTTTAAGCTGTACCTTTAATTTAACAAACCTCAAACCTTTTTTTATTTACTTTTGTAACTTTCTGCTTCCTCTCGCCCGGTGACACACGGCAGGCTTGTGGGACGTCGATGCCAGCCCTCGTTCCCTCCCCCTCTCTCCAGCTGTCGGCACCCTGGCGTCTGGACCAAGGGCATTTGCACCGATTAGCCTGCCGCCGCGCCATCATCTCCCCACAAATCTCGCCGTATCTCCTCGGCCGACGCCGGCGTATTAATCAGCTTTTATTATCTCGCCCGTCTGACGAAGGGCGTCGACGCTGTCACCTGGCCGAATCGTCCTCACTGTCCCACCCTGCCGACGAGCAGGTGCGTGAACAGCCAGGCCCTCTCCTCCTCCTCCTCCTCTTTTCCCACTGACATTCCCCCTGTGTCCCTCACTGATTGGGAACAAGAGGTAGACAGAGAGAGACAGTGAGTGAAAGAGTGATAAAGACTGAGAGGGAAGGAGAGATGATGAGAGGAGAGCTGGCTGTGGGCGAGGGCACGTCTGCAAGGATGCCTCAAAGGACTGGGCAAGACTTTGGATCAGAGTGGCAGAGTGGTCAGATTTCCACTGAGGGGCCCTGAGTCCCTGGAACCGGCCCTATCCTGCCAAATTACCTCCTCAGTGTTTCTTTAAGATAGTGGAAGGAAAATGAACCATTTTTCTTTTTTTTCCCCTCTTTCCTCGAGGTGAAAATGTCTGCCTTTGACACACCAACAGCCTTCTTAGTCTATGCGGTTTTCCGTAAAACTTCCGAGTACCTGATCTGCTACCACCGCATAACATCTCTGCAGTTTAGCAGTCATCTTCCCTGTCGGCCCCAGAGCCTGGGGGGAATGCTGATTTCCGTGAAGGCCACTACACTTTGGATCTCCTTCAGCATCCCGGCGCTGCCAACGACCAGTGAGACAGCCGTGACACACTCCAATCCCCTGCAACGACTGTTCGTGGAAAAGCGACGGTGTTAATTGGGGTAAACTGCATTAGGGAGGAAGGGTAAATTAGCACTCTGCTCTAAGTGGCGAGTGAATTACATCTGTCAGCTTTATGAGATCAAAGAAGGCGCTCAGAGCATGTGTCGCACACATTCCACGGCCACCTCTACATCTGTTGGCAATCATTTTAACTATGCACACTTACGAAAAATACAAATCAATCAAAAGGTGTCTGGCAGGTAAAACCACTATTCTGATACATTAACGCAATGTGTGTGTGTTCATTATAGCTAACTGTTGTCAGACAACATCTGATTTTAATTGTTCATTTTAGATGAGCTTATATGGTGGTAAACATATGGTATTTTATGTGTTTATGGAGTGTGTACTTCAGGTACTTCACAAGGTACCTAATAAACATCCCACCACCACCATACATGAGTTAAAGACACAATATCTAGATTTGTCATTCATGTACGTATATTTCTATATTAATCAATAATATTTATCGTATCATATAAGACAATTTCAAAATCAAGAACAGGATCTCAAGAATGAATGTTAATCACGAAAGGGAACTCTGGGGACCCAACAGCTTTGTTTTCAGATCTCTGGCTAGCGCTAGCTCAGTTAGCAGGCCGCGAATGTTGCAGCTGGAAGTCTGTGTGGCCAATTAGCCTACAACACATCTAGCCATCACAAACACATTTGACAAGAAAATATTGTGGGTAGAAAAACATACCTGAGGGAGAAAATGGCAGAGAGAAGGCAGGGCTTTTGAACTACTTAGTAGCGAAGAGCAAGTCTTTTATTTATATATATAACATCATTTATGTGTTCATCCTTAAGAAGCCTATTTGTTTGTGAGTTCCCTTTGTATGCTTTCCTCTGTCATCCCCTTCAAAACCACTGATTCAGCATGAGCCCACAGCTATGGGGTTTAAAACTGCACAAAGATACACAAAGATAAGATGCCGTACACCACAGCCAGTGTTCCCATTACGTCTACTTCATTAAAATCACGCGATGGAACCGATTCATTCCGCATGTCTGTGTATGTGAATGATCCACTGTTGTGTTTTGTCAATGAGCTGGCTGCTTGAGCCAGAATCGGTGTATCGCGGCAACGCATTCAAAGAACGAGCAAACATGGAGTGGGTGGCACAACACAGTGACCTTATTTTGAGGACCAGATCCCACTTAAGATGACCACAAAAACAATCTCCTCCTCTTGATAAAATGATCTAATGCAGAGTATGTGACCATGAACATGCCACAAATCTCCACTTTCTAAAGACTACTCTAGAGGACTACCTCAATGTGAATGAGGTTACGTAAAAATCATGCTCAATAGTGCATTTCATTCGATATGTTTTCATACGACACAGCCCAGCAGTAATATTCTGCTCTGGTATACTGTGACTTTTATGTTCACTGATACAATGCCAGTGACCTTGTAGATAGCTCCTCACCTCTAATCAAGAAAAACAGCAAGAAAGGGGTTGAATAGGACTCTGTGTCGCTGGACTACTTTCACAAGTCCAGGTGATGTATTACATTTCATTACATGGCCGGGACAGTGTATCATGTGATAATGATCTATTGGGAAGGGTAAGGAATACTGCTGGCAATGCACAGGAGCGAGAGCCATAGGTGAGCCTATGCAGTAATCTTAACACCTTGATGTGGGGCTTAATTTAGATGGGTGTAGGTGTGTATGTGTGTGTGTGTGTGTGTGTGTGTGTGTCAGTGTGTATGTGTGTGTGTGTGTGTGCGAGCGAGGGCGACAGAGAAGATTTTACCTGTGGTGCACGGCATATGCCATGTCTGTATTTATGACAGAAATTAAATTTTATTCCACTAATAGCGAGCTAATCAAACCAAATCAACTGAATTATCTTTACCATTATAATTAGGCAATCCGTGGATACCTGAGGAGTAATTGTCGGTGTGAATGTGGGTTGCGCTTGGTGCAGTAATTAAATTAATTTAACAGGCGATATATGGGTTTAAGCAGATTTATCTTATTTGGAAACTGATGTTTATTTCGAAGAGGGCCACGCAGGTAGGCTGCTGCACAGTGTTCATGCTAAGATGGCATACCCACGCACAGCACACACACAGAGACTTCTCTCGTGAGTTTCTCCATGCCAATTCAATTTTAAATTTTACAATTAAATGCCTTACAATTAAAAAAAGACTCAGAGAGGGCATTACTTACATGATTATATCATCACTTTGCATGCCATACTCTCAAGTGTCTTTTGTGAAACATTTACGTCAGTCTGACACGTTATTGATTGCACACAAGTGTGTGATTTATGCAGTAATATGACTGCCCCTCCATGCTGTCTTTATGAGTGAGTGAAACATCACTAGTTTCAGTCCTACAGCACCTTGGTCCATTCTCTGTCGACATGCTATATACTGTATGGTGAGGAATACAAACCGACTTTAATGATCTAATTTAGGGTTAGGGTTAGTGTATGCAGCTTTTAGGAGTTAGGCCTAGCTGACATGCTTGGTAGTTCACAGATAATTTACCTGACTGGTTACAGAGTTGACCACATCCATATGAAGTGTTACTGTGCATTTTAATATTGTATCACTATCAATTTCTGAATCAAGCTTTTTCCTTTTTCTATCTCTTTTTTATTTGAACCAGTGCATGTATCAATAGGAAACATTGGATGATGAAGTGTGAGTTTGATGGGCACAATAGGTGATGCATCAGGCCAGTCTACTGTACACTTACACACCATGGGGAAGAGCCCCATCTCTCACTACCCAGTATCTGTGACCTCTGACCTTATTCCCACATCTTAAAGACAACGGCAAATAAATACAGCAGTGACGTTTTTGATTCGGTAACTGGGAAACTCTAAATAATGTATGAAAACTCTTGTCATTCTGCACTTTTTAAACTAATTTTGTGTCCATTTTGAATTGTTTTTGTCCTTCCTCTTGATCATATTGATTCTGTGGCCCGATTCAATTTGGAGTGCTTGAAATTAGACTTCGGATATTTGATTAAGCCTACTTGGTATTTGATGTATTTTGATATTTCAAAATGAGGTATTGAACTTGAGGTAGTATTTTAGGCAAGCCAAAGAACCTAAAAGTCAGACCAAGAAAACCAAATCAAAGATGGAGTTTACTAGTGACCAACTAGTTAAAAAAAACAATCTAACTAGGTAAACAGAGTATCATACAGGTTTAGTTCATTACAAGTGCTTTTCTACTCTTCACAGCTTTACTGAACAGAGTACGCATCAGGGGACCAGGTTAGAATAACTACCGGATGGCCAGTTATGCCATAACAGTTAAAGCTACAGTGTAGCAAGCAGTTATCAGTCGTGTTAGTGTTCCTGACTAGTTAGCTTGCCAAAGAAGTAAGATGATTTAGTCACGTCTAGGCTAGCTGTGGTTCTTTATTCACAGTTGTCTCTATAAAGAGCAACAACCACAGCAAGTACAAAAGCCATTCCGAACAATTCCCAAGAACTGTGTGCAAAAGGTGACAATAAAATAGTACAAACATTCATTAAGTCAAGAAGAAAAATCCCCCCAAAACAGCTAGAGGCAAAAGTGTCTTCAAATGGTGTTTCACACAGCTGGGCGCAGGGTTCAGGGGGTGATCTTAAAGAAAGCTCAGCACCATTCGATCCACTGCCCTCAGTAAAAGAAACATTGAGCAAATTCAAGCCACCTACTTACTACACCACCACTCAGCATACCTCGACGCAGCCGGCTGCAAAGCTGGTCAATAAAAACAACATCTGGTCAATAAAAACAACTCCAAAGTTTTCTTTACATGAAGAGGGAAATGTTTTGACAGCTCCTTTTACGCTT
Organism: Clupea harengus; assembly: GCF_900700415.2. Classification (NCBI taxonomy): domain Eukaryota; kingdom Metazoa; phylum Chordata; class Actinopteri; order Clupeiformes; family Clupeidae; genus Clupea; species Clupea harengus. The sequence goes on from NC_045156.1 coordinate 3,601,804, forward strand.
GCGAGGAGGCAGTAATTGTGTGGCTGCTCCAGTGGGTACAATGGGGAGAAAGCCGCCACCATGGACAGGTACATGTGTCACCCAGCAACTGGCTCATAAAGGCTTGGTTATTTGTTGTGTTTCGTAGTATGTCACGGTCCGTGGTTGTTGTGTGTGTCTGTGTGTGTGTGTAAGAAAGAGAGAGAAAAAACTTTCTGGAGTTTATATCTATGTGTGTGTGTGTGTGTGTGTGTGTGTGTGTGTGTGTTTGTGAGTGTATGTATGTGCGGGAGAGTGCGCGTGCTTCCACAAAATAATTGCTTTCTCTTCAAACAACACTTATCTCACAGGAAATGTCTCCCTACTAAATAAGAACACAAACTTCACACACAAGCACCACATTCCCTTCCACTATTTAATTGCAGTTGGGTCCAGAGTGGCAGCTGTCCACCTGTCACCACAGTACGACAACCTGAGTTCACAGCGCCTTTCATCAAGTACAGAGGCTCAATGTAAGGCAAGTGCAGAGCTGCAGTCCTGCAAAAAACAACCCAGTCGGTCCAGAGACACACTAGCCCTGTGTCTCCTCTGTCATCTGGTCAGGTGGTGTGTGTGGGATATGAGGCGAAAAAAGGCACAGAGCCTCGTCAGGGCAGGCCCCGGTGACCCTTCCCTGGGAGTGCAGAGGAAGCTCGTTTGTCTCCTCTTGCCCGTGACAAACCCTGCCTAAATATGGGAACACGGGGAGGGGGGGGGGGAGCGGGACGCGAGGGAGGCCTGTGTGGCGCCTCTCCACAAGGTCACGCGTCCCACTGGGGCCTCAGGCTACAGCCAGGAAGTCTGGAGCAATCAGGTGTGAACATCTGCTCTAGGGGAGCCTTCTCTCCAACACCCCACCCCCCCACACCTCACCCAAGCCCACTCCACCACCGCACTGTGCCAAGGCTCCAGGGTCGCCGGAGGGGCTGCAGGTGTAGGTGGGCCGCGGCCGAAGATACGAGGGGACCCCGCTCTCTGGGAACGGAGGCAGGGGTGGGTGTAGTGTATATAAATATATATGGATGCATTCTCTCTTCAGAGGTTATTCGCTGAGACAAAGGGGCTGGTTTGTTTGGGCTGAGTCAAAATGCAATTTAGAAGGGGGGAAAACATGGCAGTGTTCCACCGCCAATTGATTACTTGTTGTGGAAATGGGCAACAAATGCACATCCAATAAATGTCGACTTCATTCCCGGTCATCAATCTACGGGTTAATAGATGGCCGCACAATTAAATAAGCAGTGGGAAGAGATGATCCGTTTCTACAATAAATCAATCTCCGAATGAATCAAATGGGTCTTTTGCTCGTCACTCAGAGGTCCAAACCAAAGCAGTCTTGAAGAGAAAATGGATAAATCAATATATAAGTTTTTCTCCCCGTTGCAAGTCATGATGGCACATCTCGTGGCAGAGAAAATGGAGACACATTGCTTCATGGCTGAATAAGGAAACCGTCATCTCGCACACGGCTGGCTGGGTCGCTCTCTCTCTCTCTCGATGCTCGGCTGCCATTTTTGCCTACTCGCAAAACAGTCAAGGTCTTCGGGAGGAGCAGCCGTGAGGGAACCGACAAAGACATCTCTGTTTCTCTTTCGCTCTCTCTCTCTCTTTTTCTCTCTCGCTTTCATGTACACACAAGCACATTTCCGCTCTTCTTTTCTCTTCCGTGTAACACGCAGTGACGACATGAAACAGGCAGCAGTCAACACATAAATAAGCCATCACAGCTCGGCGTACTAATCTGCAGGAGCATACGCAACAAGCCGTACTTTGTGCAACTTTACTCTCAGAGAAAAAAAATATATTTTGAGTGCTAGCTTTATGTGATAACAATGGCGCTGTGATGTCCCCTTAAATTCCTCAGTGACAAACTCGTTACCCGGCCGCAGAAATGTTTGTTTAATTCGTGCCTCCGTGCTCAACGCAGTGACTCAAGGATTCTGATTATTTTGTGAGCCATCACATCCAGAGCTGCAACAACCAAACCAACGGCTCATTGACTTTTAATAAGAGGCAAATTGAGCTCGAGTGTTCAGGCCCAGTGTGGGGAAATGAGGCAGAGTGGAGAGGTGCACTGGTTCCCCTATGCTGCTGAGGATGGCTCAGGCTGACTAAGGGCCTTTTAGGAAATAGTGTTAGGGATAGAGGAAGAGCGAGAGAGAGAGGGAGAGAGAGAGAGAGGGGGGGAGAGAGAGAGAGATAAAAGAGACACAAACGGACGTCCTGGACATCGTGATGGGAGCACAACAAAGGAGAAGCCTTCTCATCCCCCTCTCAGGATGGAAAGAGAGGAGAGAGTCAGAGAAGACAGAGAGAGGAGGGAGAGAGAGACGCATCAATGTCACTCAATGTCAGGGAGACGGATGTTCTAAACATTACCTCAGGAGGGGGATATGCATCCCTGGGTGATGACACTTAAAGGGCACATTCACCTGTCATTTACTGAATTTAAGAGGCAACTGCTTCTCCTCACGACGCTCTGACCTATGAGTGAACCGATAGGGAGCCCTCTGTCCAGCTGAAGGAGAAAGAGACGGAACGCGAAGTGGCAGAGGATCGACAGACACCGGGCTTGAGGTAAATAAAATAAAATAGAATGGAATGGAGTAAGATAAATAAAGATAGGCAAGTGTATGACATTGACTCGGATGACATTCAGAATCACCAAAGGACACACTGGGGGTTTGAAAGCCCTCCCCTATCGTTTTTATGGCAGGGGTATGGAGCCTGTGCAATCTGGAGGGGCCCCCTCGCACTGTCACCTCAGTCATTATCTCCACAAACCCATTCCACTCGACCTCTGCTATGGATGCACATTACTCACGTAACACCCGGACAGAGAGATACAGGAGGAGAGAGGGAGAGAAAGAGAGAGAGAGAGAGTGGGAGAGAGAATGACATACACAGAAGGAGGGAGAGAGAGCAGGAGACGGAGAGCTCTCTCTTTGCCTCTCCTGACAACAGAATAATGGGTTAACCAGTCAGAGTGCTCTCTATGACCACGGAAATGAAACAAAGCAGCACAACATGCACACACACACACACACAAACACACACACACGAAATGCAACGTCTTTCACACACACATACAAAGTGGTCACCTTCAAATATAAATAAAATGACCGCTGTGTGTCTGGATGCCAGGTCCCCGCCATCCTTCCTGTTCCCTCATTAGCGCACAAGTGCACCTCTAATGAGTGGGACGGGGCAGGATGGGGGGGGGGGGTTGTTTTGTGCGAGCTGAATGGATGTTAGAGAGGATGACGTCTCTGTCCATTCCTGCCTGCCTCTTTATGTGTCTCTCCGCTCTCACTCCAGCGAGATACTTGATGTGAGTCCCCAGGGACCGGATGCAGAACACACACACACACACACACACACACACACACACACACACACACCGCCCCCACTGGTCCACATACCCCCTAGGTGTCCGTAATTACATGATTAAACTAATTATTCACATAACCATTACCATGGAGCCCATTCAAAGGCTGCCTTTGCTGGGGTCAAGAGCAGGTAATGATTCAAGCACAGATGGGGAACGCACAGCCGCTCTCCTGGGGCCATGATGGAGACACAGGGGACCCCAGTTTCATTGATGGGCGACGAGCAAAGCAACGAGCAAAGCCTGTCGCGCGTGAACTAAAGCTACTGCGTGGCATATGGGAGCATTGCACTGACCCACCCATGTTTGCGCTTAGGATCTCGCTCAGGTTATTAAATCAGCAAAATGATTTTGCCAAATTATTAAATTAGCTGCAGGTCATGTGCAACGGACTTTCCTCGTTGCTTTGCTCGCTGCCCGCCAATGACATCACGGCCCGAGGAGCGGACTAGCACTCTCACCTGCTTGTCCCACTTCTCCCTCTCCCTCCCTCCATCCACCTCTCCCTCATTCTCTCTCTCATAATGTGTCTATTTTTGTTTCACACTTTTCTGTTTTGGTCTGTTCCTCCTCCTCTTTCTCCTACATCCCTCCATACTCTAGCTCTGTGTTTCACTATCAGCTTGGGGGTTGTCACTTATTTGAAATGGTCACTGTCAGCCTTTAAGGGCCTCTTGCCATCCCCATCCTGTTTATAGTTCCACCGATGGCTCCACAGAAGGCTTCACTGAAACTGAAGCTCTTTCTGGTTTACATTTCTGTTAATGGAATCTAATGAGCCAGTGGGAAGAAACAGACCCTCTTCATTGTGCAACTATACCTTGGTGACTGATCTGAATAGTACTATTAGTGGGAGCTGGTGCATGAATGGGGTTGTGAGCACAAGGGGGAAAAAATGGCTATATGTGTCTGCATAGTGGCATGTCTGCGTGTTATTCAATCAACAACACCACAGTAAATGTATCACATGAATAATTCTGTAACCTTTCCAAGAATGATCCACTGTGATGATCCATGATTCCATCATTTTAAGTTCTATCATCAAAGAAATGCTATTCAGAATTTCAGTCATCAGACACACGTTTAGAGTCTAACTACAATAATACGTCAAAATCTGAGAACAAAGCAGCAAATAAAAGAACAGCAAAGAGCACTGTTTCAGTCCATGGATGTTCCAAAGCCAGTCTCCTTTCCTATCATTGTAGAAAATTCAAATGTTCATAGATGTGTTTAACACATGATGATATAGTAAGGTTGAGATTATGACTGGCATGACCACTGTTCATAACTATATCAAAAATATCTGGTGTAACAGTGCTAGAAGAGACGGTTGTCCGAAAATACTACTCTCAGACAGAAAGGCTTTAAATAATAAAAAACGTAGACAAGGCAGGAAGTTAAAAATGAAACAAAGAGAAGTTTTGTTCGCAGTCTGGTGCACTGCACAGCAACAGTTTATTTATAAGCTAACAGAAATAGCCATGGGTTGCAGTGTGAATGTAGGCTGCCGACAGAGACACCTTTTGGTGTTGCACAGTCGATCAGAATCACTGCATCAGTTCATGACTGTGACATGATGTTCTGGGTTGATAAATGTTTCATTGAAGTAGCAGATATTAAATCGTTCCCTGAGATTAAAAAGTTCAGATATGATGCTAACTTCAATTGCAAAACAATTATCTGAGAGTTTGCCCACAGTGGGTCTCCGTGTGATTGAAACTCAAGGAGCGTACCACAGCACTGAAACAAAAAGTAATGAGGAACAGCAGCGAGGCCAAGATGAGACAACAACTTTACACACCTTCTGTTTGGCAAGGCTATTGATTAATGGAGTCATTGCCTTGTCTGTTTGCTTTACCAAGCAGCCCCCACCACCCTGCTGCTCCCTTCAGTAAAAACAGGCTACCCAACTCGAGCTAGCAATAGGCCACTCAGCTGGCAGGAAGCCGAAAGTTTAGAAGTCAAAACTGATGTTGACTGACGAGTCAGTCCCTCACCGATCGCTAACCAGTAATGGACAAGTGAACATGGCTGCCCCGAGACCCATCAAATAATCAACTGCTATGAAACCCAGCAGAGCTCTAAACCGAGGAGTTATCCTACAACTGTTTCAAATGCAGATGGAACATTTCCTTCTTCTCCCTTAGTCTGGACTAACTGAATATATAACAAAAACACTAACAAAAACAAGAACGCCAACATTCTCTTTTAAATGTAAATCCTCTACTTTTTGCCTCTACTCAAATAAAAAAGAAAGACAGGGGGTCTGTGATAACAAGATAATAACACCAAGGCTAGCTGGCATATCAAACCCAAGCTTTGATTGACAGCTGCAGAGCAGAGGTGCAATCATTTTGAGGGTCAACCTGGCACATGCTTTCAGTATCTTCTTTTTTTCCCCTCTTTCTCCTTGACACCTCTAAATAGGTGCTACTGTGACTGTGGTGATGGAGCAAGAACAAGCGGCGTTCTTTCTCTCTCTCTCCCTCCCAGACACTGGCAGCATACACCTGAGTTAGACCCCTGACAGGAATATGATTTATTTAGTTTAATGGGGCAGCTCAACTTAGTCTGATTCACACTGACATCTGAGGAAATTGGAGTGCGAATTGTTCTTTGCCCGGCATACTGAAATAGTGGTAAACAACAACAACAACAACAACAAAACAGAACTTAAGTTCTGCTGGTAAAATGAGATGGTGGTATCTCCAACTAAGGGTCAGAATATTCAGAAAGGCAAATCTTTCTTACCTATGGTGTGTATACATTTATTCTCAGGTATAATGAAGAGGAGCTGGATCGCTCCTGAGGGGAATGGAGCCTACGACATTCACAGCTTCCCCACCAAAGCCACGTCCAGAGACCCTACGCAAGACTGGCTTAGGTTTGTAATATCTAGTTCAAATTTGCTTCTCGAGCAAATATTACCACAGTATAGATAAAAAGCCAATACATCAACAGACAACACACCAACTTCCAACAGAGATACACCATAACGTAGAAGGGTATAAAGTATCTCACATTAAAACGCACAGTACATACAGGAGTCCTACTGAGTCTGTTGTCAACAAGACTACGGCACCATACTTGCAATACAACACACACACCATGTAAAGGCCATTTGCGGTTATCCTGAAACCTCTTTACTATTCCGTCAGTGTATTTTTTCCCACTTCCCCTTGTGCTATTATTCGAGGAGAAAACAACTTTCTAGGCACAGAGGGGAACACAGAGGGGAACACCTGGCACTGGGGCGGCTGCGCACTGTCCGTTGATTTCCACACCAAAGCCAGGAGTCTGTTCTGTATGCATGGCCACCCCCGGAGAGCCAAGTTCACATTGCACTGTGCTGGATTTATTGATCGGCAACACTTCAGTCGGGAAATTTGGTTTTTGCACTGGGGGAACATTTGCTATGCACAACATTAATATATTGTTTCCAATGAAGTGAGGGGGGTGGGGGGTAAGAAAAAAAATCAATTTTGAAATTTTTTATTTTTTTTTTTCAGGGGGGAGGCAGGCCAGGAGAAATATTTTTAAACTTAAAAGCAAAGACCAACCCCGAGAGTCCCGTGCCTAGTACCGCACGACTGCAGGATTGGCTACATCCGCAAGCCTCTTCCAGGGTCGCAGTTTCTCCTTGCAGGACAATGCAAGGTGGGATTCCTCACTAATAACTGGGAACAGGCTGTGCATTTGATGAGGTGGCGGTGCTTCAGAAATCTTCATTTAATGACTAATCAGGCTGTGGGATGGCAGGATAGAGGGCCAAAGCACAAGACTATGCCTTTGCGCCTAGGGGACCCACGAGGCTGTGACTCAAAAACGCCCTTGGATGAATAAATTAGAACCATGAGATGACAGCAAATGTGTGAAGCTTCAATCAATTTCCATTTGTGGGGAGAAAAAAAAAAGAAAATGAAAGTGAATTTTGGAATTAAAAATAGCTTCGCCCACAGACCCAACAAATGGAGGAGGGGAGCCTGGGTTGCATCACTTTCTCGAGAAGTGAGCAAAGCGCAATCCCCATGCTCCGTTAGACAGCTTACGGCATCTGGAGGGACACCTCACCTCTCAAAAGGGCTTCACACACTGTCAACACTAAGGGCCAAACATTTGCATATCACTTAGGTGCAAAGACAGTTACTCCTTGATGCACTGAAACTGTAACAAAATGTTCCTCTATCAAGCAAACTGCACGTGACAAGTGTCGCAAATTGCTTATGATTTCCTACAAATTAGTCATTGTGAATTTAGAGGAGCTTGGCAACGCAAATTAATGACTGCTAAGTAAAAGCATGACACATCGCTACATTGGCTTATGAAGCTCTGATTAGTGGTTTTAAAATTAATTGATTTGTGATTTGTTTTTTTTTATACAAATAATGCAGTTGAACAACACTGCCATTTCATCCTGACCAAACATTTCTTCATGCCCTTAGTGAACATCCATTTACGCAACAGAGAGAGAGCCTTTGGTGTTTCTCAGAGCTCTGGTGCATATACAGCTAGAGGCCTGTTATTTTAGGATCTTAATGGTAATGAACTCCACACCCTGATGAAGCATGGTGGCATGTTCATGTTTACACGGTTTTTAAGAGGTTACAGAACCTGCACAAATGTGCTAGTAGTGATGACTTTTCATATTAGTGTTGATTGTACTGACTGCAATATGCTATACTTAATGCTGCTTTGTTCATATACTGGCTTCTAAATAATACCTTATTGTCATTCATTATGCTTCGTGCTAATTTGTTTTCCATTCTGTATTCCTTAAGTATACACGCAAGAAGGAAAAACTTGACATTTCAGCTAACTTAATAGCACAGCAGTGTCATTGATTTCATTGACTACAATGTACCTGCTATTTCAGAAACAGTCAAAAAATGCTAATAGTTTAAAAACACAGGTAAATGAGAACAACCAACAACAACAACAGACATTTCGCATGAAAAGAATTCCACAGACATTTCGCAGCAAAATTGTTTCCCTTTGCCTTTTAGTGCGATATTGGCCAAATACTACTAGGATATGGTGATATTGTGAAACAGCTAGATCTAACTAGTCTAACTAGTCTAACAACAAAATGTCATGCATTGGTTGGGTTGAGCTACATGAACGGTCGGACGGTTGTTGTTTAGAAAATGATAATTCAGCATTCTCTGAATAAAATATGATATATCATTCAGCCCACTACTTTGTAGGTCTTAACCAGGTAAGTGTGTGCATACACTTCAAAGCACTTCTAAGTGAAAATGTGTACCACAGAAGGATGACTGAAATATATAGAAATGCCTGGAAGGCATCAATTATGTAAGTGAGGAGTACAAACATCAAAGCGCAAAGAATTTATTTGGTGCCAAATGACAGTAAGCACCAAGACAAAAGCAGTAACGGAGGATATGCACATTATATACACTGCACAAATAGCCTGTGTCACGACTCACGATAGACTTTTCTGTCTTGACTTTCTCCTGAGCAAATAGACACCCAGTAATTGTATTGCATTTAAAGAATGTTTACGCACTTACAATGTTAATTGGGAAACCCTGTCAGGCTATTGCTTCTTATTTACGAGTACATTTGAGCAGTATACCAACTTTTCATCTAAAATAATTGCCCAGTGCTTTGAAGACTGCAACACTCAGGGGACTATATAATAAAACATTACAGAAGCCATGTTTCTAACTATGTGCAATGCTGGTCTCTTGGTTGTAGCTGAATTGTTACAAAATAACAATGTAAACTTATGTAAACTTATGATTTCCATACATTAAGCTTACCTACCATGGGTTCAGCTTAAAAACAGTCCTGTCAAACCAAAACATGCCTTTTCTGTGAGTCAAGATCAACTATTATGACAATATATTTTGTATTACACCAGTGGACACAAATTAAATTCTGTTAAATATTCAACTTGAAAATGATTTAATAAGTAAAACACTATTTCTCCTTTTCAGCTGTGATTGCATAAACTCACGCCAATATTCCTCCTCTGCTAAGACCCTCTGTGAATACCCTTGGACACTGTCAGGGCGGGGCTGAGTCTGTGTCTGTGTCTCTGTCTGTGTCAGCCATGATAATTCAGTGCCCTTGTCTCATGTCCATCGACAGGAAGCATCCCCCACAGGAGGGACAGTGGCTGATTTGTCCTGATTTGTCTTTGAACTTTGCTTGTCTCTGTTCTGTCCTCCTCCCACTGATATGTAATGGCGTAATAAATCCTCAAGGTTTGCCCTCACAAACACACACACACACGCGCACACACACACACACACACACACACACACACACACACACACACACACACACACACACACACACACACACACACCTTCCCCTCCCTGACTCAGTTGGCACAAGGGCGGTTTTGAATACATAATGGACCAGGCTCCAGCACAAGCTGCGAAAAGCCTGATGTTGCCGGAGCAAATGCCAGTGGGAAAGGGCCATGTGACATTTGTCCGAGTCGTGAACCAAACCCCCAGGAGTAACGCTTCATTACCTGCCATGCTAATAGACCACGTTCGCCACAGGCAAGGCAAGACAACATCTGAACCTCGTGTTAATGTGTGAACCAGGAATGGATTGGTGTTTGATCCACTTCTATTTCCAGGTGGACGTGCGTGGTTAACTCAAAGAGTCGGGTGGGTATCTGAGCTGAATGATGGATCCCGTAATTAACACGCTGTATTCACTCAAGCCCCGGTGCAGATCGTGAGCGAGGAGCCTGTCACACCAGTCAGGCTGTCAGACCTTGTCTTGGCTCTACACACTCACACACATATACACACACCCGCATATAAGGACCTTTTAAAATGCATGGGTTCCAAAGAGCTGGAGACATTCAGCCTGTCAGACCATGAGTAATAGCAGAGTAAAACATATAGACAGGGACACTGGCGGTCCTGATGGGAGAACCCAAACAAATGAGAAATGTCCTCAATTCTGAAAACATGCTGTTTCCATGACCGAAGTAGGACTTTCTGATAAAAGCACAGACCATTCCTACCATTCACTAGATATTGTGTTGAGAAAAGACATAAAAAAGCAGACGACAAAGGCAAACCCCTTCTATGAACACAAATGTCAACATCCACTCTCAAGTGCCTTTCGCAGATAGGCTGGAAATGGTTTGAATGCCCTCGAAGAACTGCAGTAGCTGAGGTAGTGCACTTACATCGATGAAAATCAATGCTGTGGTTTAATAAATGAGAAATCACTCAGTGAAGCATTTTCTATATTTACCCCCTTCTTATGTGTGGTCACATTGACATGTAGAGATACAGGATCTGCAGTTATGCCACTGAGTTATGAACAAAGACAAATGCAATACTGTACTTGACTATAACAACCTCTAACCTATGCCAACATCCTGTATATGCATTTCTATACCTACACATATATACCTTTACGCAGCTTTTTTTTTTTTCCAGGGGCACAGGCGTACTTACAAAAAAATGCTTTGCCTTATCGAGGCCCTGTGAGAATAACAAATCTATATTTGGCTCCGGAAAGGGGTTTGCCTCCCTGTGAGGCTGAATCACAATCAACCTGGGTTTTGTGATGAGGAAAGCGATTTCCCGTTATTGGACTTCCCACGGTGGCCAGCCTCTGCCTCCCACAATTACATTCCATTGGAGATCACCACCGGCAGCCAGCGCTCACATCAAATATCGTCTCGTCTTATTATTTTAATGATCGCTGTCAATCATGATGAATTAGCGGGTGCATTATTGATCTAAAAATAAGAGCGAAAGAGAGCGATATAGATGCGGATGCCGCCTCAGCAGGCTTCATTAAAGGGACAGTTTAGTTTTATGAGCTTGTCCATTAGAGGTGTTAATCAGGATTAAATGTCTATCTCATCTATTTTCAATGGCTGACCGCAATAATGACTCATTAAACACTGTGGTTAAGTGAGATCTGTCTTCATCATCCCCTATGAATATTTTGACATTTGTCATATTAGCACACTCTCAATCCCATGGTAGGTTGCATAATTGTATATATATATAAACTTTATGACACCCAAGTAACCATTAGTAACTAGGTCTGTCACTTACCACAAATGCTCCCATATGTATGTCTATTTAAATATATATATATATTGGTAAGATATGGCAAGCCAAACAAGATGACTGTTCCTGCTGACCTAGCTATCACAGAAAAAACACGTATGCCTACAACATCTTTGAAGTTGTCATTATCTTGACACATACAAAATTATAATAAAATATAACACTGCTATTAAGAGCCATTCTACGCCTTGACACAGACACTGAGGGAGACGGGAACACTTAGATCTTTGTGCCAATAGTAAACCAGAGAGAACTAAAAGCAACTGAAAAGAATCTTCGGTAGAATTATAAAGAATAGAAGATTTGGAATTGCGACACCAAAACGAAGGATTGTTACAGTCCTTTGAGATTAAGAATGTTCCCAATGACTGGAATGATTTCTCTGACCTGATTTAATCAGACTTCACAGAATTAGAGGATCTTCTGTTGAAACAGTCCATTTAGCCTCCTCCGCTATTCTACTGCAAATGCACGGTGTATTTATTGTATTAAGATGAAAAAAGAGCTCTTTAGCTAATCATATCTTTTCACTTTGTCGATACTGTGTATTTGTCTTCCATTAATGCGGTTCCTTTTTGGTTTTGCGTTAAAAAAACACAGAGGAAATAAATGTTGGTTTTAAAAATGTCAGATGTGATAATAGTGGCTCGACGTCTTGGTCATGCACCAGTAACAGGGAGTGGAGATGAGCAAACTATACCCCAGCCAACCTAATGAGATGAAAACATTAAATGGTCTATGACGCAGAAATGCAGGAACCCTTTATCGGTTTGATTCAGGATTTGTTTTCATCTGCATGTGACTGAGCTTTTGAGTGCTATGCATTTGAATTTGACTTCAGTTTTGTCAACTGCCATATTTACACCACATGGGCACATAGGAGGTACCCTCTAGAATGAAAGGGTGGTACCTTGAAATGTTATTCTATGAAGCAGTATATATAGGGTGACCAGACGTCCTCTTTTGCCCGGACATGTCCTCTTTTCGAGACCTAAAAAATGCGTCCGGCAGGGATTCCAAAATTGTCTGGGATTTTGCCTCGTCGGGTATTTGTGTTTCTCTGGGTCTTTCACAAACTAGTTATTACGTTCTTACAAGTTTTGGAAAGGGTATCTCACTTACATTCCACCTTTTTGCGCGAGCTCTGACTGTAGAGAGAACTGTCATTGGTCGACCGCCTTCCCAGTGTTGCCAGATATGATAATTATCCTCCAAATACGATCATTTTGAACCTTTGATATGATACGCCATTTACAATCTGGCAACACTGAGCACCCATTGCCGCCCCCACTAGTTGCATCGCTTACAATAGTACATGACATCTGCATGTGAAAAATATGTCAAAACTTCGTCGCAGGGGAGGGGGCGGGGTCATCTGCATATGAAAAAGATGTCCAAAAACTCTGTCGTGACGAAGGGGGCGGGGTCCCTCGACGAAGTGTCCTCTTTTTCACAAACTCAAATCTGGTCACCCTAGTATATAGCACAGTACAGCACATTTCAGTATCTCATTAGAAAGAACACACTACAACCCTAGAGTTTGATCTGTACCATTGCATGTTGTAACTGCCAGTGTCATATCCATGCACTTTGAAGACCTTCCAAAACATGTTTGGAGTTTTGACGAGAGATTGACAAAAAATCACCTCCTGTTCAATTAATTAAGATTGAGAACAATCTTAAGGTATATTCAGCTATATGACAAGGTGTTAGCTATTTTACAGCAGTTGTATACCACTGACAAGATCAGCTATGGCTAATGTCAAAAGCAAACGGTAAGGTAGCAAAACAAATGTATTGAGAACTGAGGCTTGCTGTATTTTTCACTTTAATGCAGACGCAGGACTCAAACCAATGCTGGCAGTGCAGCAGTCTTCATTGATTCGAGGAGTCCCATTCCCCAACAGTCAACACAATGCTCATTAAACACAACGGCGCCGGCCAGAATAGAGAAAGGCTGTAAATATTGTCATGAGCTCAGTATTCACAGAGCATAAGCACTGACAAAACATGAGCCTGGACTACACTGTGTCACTATGCTACTATGGATGAAAGACTCAGCTAACACCCAAGCGACTAAATGAGGCATACACTTGTAGAGAAGATAGAGAGAAGTGGAAAGTCTCTTAAGATTCTGCTTCTGTATGGAACATTTACAGACCAAATGGCTGCTGTATCAGATGATATTTTTGGGAAGCCAGCAACGGGAAACAATAGGATATGAGGAGAGCAATCCAAATGTACAGTAAACAGTATTATCCATGTTGCTGAGCGTGCACCTATATATGTGGAGTCTATGCAGGCATGGGTTTGAAGAGGCTTATAGCAAGACTGGGTTCTGTCTGGCCATTAAATGAAGCATGACGCACGGAGATCCGCTGCCCGGGTGGAGGACAGTAAAGCTTAATGAGGTGGCTTTTTCCACACATGAACATGGCAGATATCTCACGACGAGCAACACACAGGAAACTGCTTCAGGAAACACTGTAACATTCAAAAGGAGAAATCGATCCATTTCCTGGAATCCTTTAGAGAGAATTCTCAGTAACGAATTACAAGAAATGTCAATAGTGATAAGAAATATGTCTCTGTCTGTTTAGTTTTTTTGCCAAGAAGGAAGACTAACTTTCAGTGCACAGTTAAAGAATCAGAAGATCTACCCTATAGCTGATACACTTGATAAACCAAAGCAATACTTAAATCCTCACCATGTCAGTTCAATCTAGTATATATGTGTTTAACATTACAATATGAATGTCTAAGTTTGGCAATGGTAGGCCATGATAGCATGGTAGCCAATCTATCTCAAAATAAAAATCTAGAGATCTGACCTTTAAGCAAAATCACTGGCAGAGAACCTATTTTACACATTTAACTACCGTAACTTCCCTCCAATCTTGCTCACAATTTTTTTGGACCAGCTGTTTCAGCATGTGAAGGCATCTTCCTCCACTTCCAGTACTTCATGAGTTTCACCCATTATTAAGTTTTACTCAGAGCAAGGAGCTTGAAGAGCCGCCATCTCCTTCATAGATTTGACATAAAATATGTGATGTGAGCATCAGCAAAAGACTTCCTGGGACACAACTGAAAGGATGATTTCACCTAAGAAAAAACCCTTCTGAACTCTAAATGAATTACACGTCTGCTGATCAGTCTACTGATGGTGTCTGGGACCATGACTGGAATGTGTGCAGTGAGCCCCCAATCACCTAACATTAGGAGTACTCTATTCGAGAACCGCCCATGTGAAGAAAGGGAAAAAAAGAAAAACCTGTGACTTTTCCTCTTAGTTTTACAATGTCCAGTTATGTTACATGCTTCTTCAAAGTCCTCCAATTCCAGAAGGCCTATCAAAATCCATCGCAGATCCACATATAACTGCACCTCTGCTACTGTGAAGAGCCTCTTTGACTGTAGCCAAAAGCGTGTCAAATCAACACAGCCACGTACATTCACTGCAACAATTGCAAGTCCAGAAAGGAAATGATGATGATGAATCATATAAATCCTGAACCAAATTGTTGTAACCTCCATCAGAGACATAATATTGCAGACCCTTGTGAGTCGAATGAAGGATTAAAAGCATGAGGCAAAACAATAACAAAATGACTCTTCTGTGCCCAATATGGACAACTGTGACGGACGGGCTTAGAGCCAGTATTACTAGGAGTATTCACAGCAATCCCAGGGTGTAATGCTCACTGCAAGTCATCAGCCTCTCTCTTTGTTACCACATGGATTACATACTGCCATCCAAAATGGTTTACAAGTCACCCCTGACCCCTCACGTTGGGCCCCCCATGCTCGAGCCAATGTCGGCCTTTTTTATCCTCTCAAACCGTAGTAATTGCTGTGCTCTAAAATTCAAAGTGCCATGTTTCATTTAGAGTGAAACTATAAAAGTGTCTGGGAAAGAATACAATGGGGCGACAGTGGTACAGTGGTAGAGAAGTAGTTTAGTAATCAGAAGATTGCGAGTTCGATTCCCTGTCGAAGCGTCCTTGAGCAAGACACTGAACCCCTAATTGCTCCTGATGTGCAGTGTGCCGTAAAATGGAAAATGTGTATACATTGTAAGTCGCACATATGTAAGTCGCTTTGGATAAAAGCGTCTGCTAAATGACTAAATAAATACACTGCCATTTCATAATTTCCATGCTACAGTATTCATCTTTTTCCACTGGCACATTCTTTAGTCTCCACACAATGGTCTTTTTGATATGTGGGGGAAAAAGTTAATTTCTACTGTTATTGAACCCCCTTGCCTCTCTGGTCTAGTCGCAATCCATCTTCATTGTGACCAGGTGAGGTACATTTTATTTTCACTTTGGGAAAAGGCAACTTAATACATTTCAATTTCTTTCAGTTGAAGGCCAAATATTCTCTACCGGCCATCCTTTCTTAAAAGCATTGTCACACATGGCTCACAATAACCATTAAAGAAAGTGTTCAAAATGACATTTCCTCCACAATTACTGAATGACCTAAGTGCTAAATTGCTTCTAGGTTTTGCATTAGCCTGTACATCACTGTACTCCGTGTGATGAATTCATATGGGAAATACTAATTGTCACAAACTGCAAATTGATACCTATTTCTGCTCCATAAAAATACAGAGAAATAAAAAAAAAATACATTCAGCCCGCATGAACTGCTTCCTCATAGGCAAACAGAACAGATAATGAGATCTATGAGCACATTGAGAGTGGGGCGCATAGATTTTCTTAATGAGAGGATTTCCTATTGGTTTAAGCATTTCCTCAGAGAGCTGAGCTAGTCAGTTTTTTTATATCTTTAAATACAATGGCTAAAGACCATGGAAAGGAGGGTAAAGATTCTCTAGTGAGCCTCTATACAAAACATTGCCATCTTACTAACTGGCTTCATTATGGAAGACAATCCACTGTTTAAAGATGTATGCACAAGCCCCTGTGTACCCTTACACAATACAATAGCGTGAACTGGAGAACTGCCTATATTTGGAAGATCTCAGTAGCTTCCATTACTTCTTCATTTTAGCATTTAAGACCAAAATAAGGCTAATTTGGCCCAGGGTCGACTTGACAGCCAAACATAAAATCAATAGTCCCTCATGATGAGAATTGATCTGAAAATTGTGGCCTTGCTTTTTTAAGAGATAACATTTTGAGGCTCTGAAATTGCATCTGTCAAAAGCCACACTCAAGGGCCCTAAAGACTAGCACAATGCTCCCAGTACTGCGCAAGACAAAGGCAAAGGCTACATGCTCTCTTTGAGAAGCAGAGGAGTTCAGAGTTGTCTCAGCAGTAAATCTATTAGTCTGACATACATACAGATGCCAAGGTTTAAAAGGCCCACAAAACCAGCTGGATTCATATTTTCAAAAATACAGTCCTCAACAAACAAGTATGAAATGTTTCCTACCAACCAATGTATACTCTGCGGTAGTTCACCAGTCGTCCCACTGTTTATAGCTCAATTGCGATACACTATCATTTTTGGCTGTTTTTCATTTTATGTTCTGCTTTCATTCAATGTCAAAGCCACCACAAGGAAAGAACTCCTTCTCCTAAGGAATCAGTGAACGGTAGAAAAATATGTCCCTTGTCACCCTGAAACCATATCTAGATACAAGGCCATTAGTCATGAGAAATTAGAACAGATGTGTTTGAATTTAAAGTATATGTTCCAGGGGGCTATTTATCTTGGTTGGAGGGTTGCAGTCCATTGCAATTAGAGCTATATGTCTGGGCTATCTATAAATCTGCTAGCGTGGGGGCAACAGACTGGGCCATAGGTGCCATGTTTCTGTCCAGACTTTTAAGAGTCCTGTTATGTGATATGTTCACAGAACTTCATCCAGTCATATTTTTTTATGCTCTATTTTGGCAGACATTTCTGCAGGTTTCTGCAGCTTCACAACGGACACACACCGGCATACAAAAACAAGACAGCAAAAAAAATTAATAATAAACCAACAACGCCGCATCACAGGACTGTTAGTCGAAAAACAAAAGATGAAAAGCATCCCTTAGATTTTAACTACGGATTAGCAATGGAGTGATTTCGAGGAAGTGGATGAGAGAGAGACAGATAGACAGAGAGAGAGAGAGAGAGAGAGAGAGACGGAGAGAGAGAGAGAGAGAGAGTGAGAGAGAGACAGCGACAGAGATGGAGAGAGAGACAGAGAGAGAGACAGACAGAGAGAGAGAGAGAGAGAGAGACAGAGATGGAGAGAGAGTGAGCATGATGGTGATTCTTCCATAATCCTCAGCGGATCTGGAACACCTGGTATCACACGGAACCGGAACAGATGCTGTGACTCCACAGGGCAAAGCCATGCAAGGATCATGAAGTCTGGGGAAGGAGGAGGAGGGGGAGGGGTGACGAGCTGAGGGGTTAGGGAGGGAGGGAGAGATAGAGAGGGAGTGGAGAGTGTGTGTGTGTGGGGGGGGGTGGGTCCCATTCCTCACGTCACTGGAAAAGGGTAGCACAGAGGAGAGGAGAGTAGTCGAGACGAAAGGAGAGCAGCTAAGTGGGTCAGTAGCGTGCAGCAAGGCGGCTGCTCAGGCAGGCTCCAGATCACCTGCTGACACACTACTGACAGGTGGGCGCACACGTGGAGAACGGCGCCGGTCGTCACGCATCCCGGCCCTTTGACTAGATGTGTCAGACAGGGCTGCCTCTTCCCCTCTCTCTTCCTTCTTTCTCCCCTTCTCTGGGTGCTGAAAAAAGCGTTTGAATAGGAAGGAATCTGTGCAGGTGTGTTGAAAGAGTAATTTCAGGGCTGAGGCCCTCTCTGTTAGAAAAGAAGGACATTGTTGCCATTTCTATTGTGTTTGGAGGTATTTCTGTACCTTTCAGCCAGCTATGTATGGTGAACGGCAGAGCATATCAATCTTTAGTCAGGACTGTGCCAAGGAATGAGGATGATCCTGGAGCAGATGGGTGTGGTGCTGTGATAACGACAATCACACGTAGTGGTATATTGATGATATGATACCCTACAATACCATATCAAATGATTCACAAGCAGAATTCCAAAGCCGTCATTGTTAGACTATCAGAGCCCCAGTGACGAACACGCACCCATACTTGTGAGCCATCTGAACCACTGAGCAAACAAATGCGGATTGCTCTGGCTGCATATGCTCACAGCGACTTTGAAAAGTTGTAATCCTCCCTAACATGCTCTCCTGAGCCCCCTGCACATTACCCCGAAGTGTGAGAGAGAGTCTGTGTATTCGTGCGATATGTGTATCTCTGGACGAGCAAGCGGAGGCAGAGAGAAGAGGGTGAACAAAAACGAGAAAGAAAGAGAGAGAGAGAGCGAGAGAGAGAGGATGAGAGACAAACATAATGTCTGAAGCAGGGCAATAACTTGCAAAGCCAGATTATTTGCATATGTCTTTGAATTAAGCTGCCAGATAGCTCGGCCTGGCATTTAATCGAGCATTTAATCGATTCCCAGGGAACAGCTGTGGAGCCTGGTGTCAGGGACACCCTATCTAAGCCTGCCTTGTCTCACCTTTCTCGTCCAGGCAAAGCTCAGCCCCAGATCTACACTACGCAGAGTTAAAAAAGAGTAAAAACACTCTCTGATCACTCTGATCATCAAGAAGTAGGTTACACCAAGTCCCCCCCTAAAACATCCAAATGATACTCAGTAGCAGATCAAGCAGACTATTAGACTGTATGCACTGAGCTTTGTTTCTAGGAAACGCAAATAGAAGGCAATAACAGAAAAATAAGTTATAAATAAATTATAATTCAGGAAACAACAATTGGTGCCAAGCTTTATGGCAATCGAGCGCACATGCTGAGGGCAATACATTTGGCTGTAACTCTCCACAGACCTGCGAGGGGAAGGAGAGGCTAAGAAACGCATATAAAAGCCATTTATGGCTGTTTGCTTGAGCGCAGTAGATCTGATCACCGACTGGCTGCAGGCCAGTTGCTGAGAATGCGAGAGGGGTGGGAGAGAGAGAGAGAGAGAGAGAGAGAGAGAGTGAGAGAGAGAGAGAGAGAGAGAGAGAGTGAGAGTAAGCTGGGAAAGTTGAGGAGGAGGGAGGTAAATGAGTGTGTCAGGTGTGCTAAGCGAGCAAACAGCTCTCGTGCTCCCTCTCTGCTCTATACATTCAAGTGCATCTGTCCGTCCACACACACACACACACACACACACACACACACACACACACACACACACACACACACACACACACACACACACACACACACACACACACACACACACACACACACACACACACACACACACACACACACACACACACACACACACACACACACACACACACACGCCCCCAGCTTGGCTAAATAAATGACCTTGTTAACCCACGGTCAATCCTACCTGCCACAGTTTGCTACAGTTTTCCCTGCCCGGGCCCCAACAGAGGGGAAAGTTAGTCCAGCACTTAAAGCCAATTTCCCACTAAGGCAGTGGGCCATGCGCCGATCGATACAGCCAGTGCCGGGCCTCACTGGACTAAATCGCCCAACTACACCCATGGATTATGTGAGGAGTGGCTGGACTTTCCTGGGCCCTTACCTAATTGTTTCTTATTAAGGGTGCACTACAGTGCACTGCACTAACATAGACACCTGTGAAATACAGATCTCTCTCTCACTCCTTAAAAAAAAAAAAAAGCCCCTCTCTTTCTTGTGTCTGTATTGATTGTCCATCGCCAGACACTGGCAGCAGAGGTAGGCAGGTGGTTGATTTGGTCCAGAAATCTCCGGAGTGGAGTGGGGAGCATTTGTCGAGAAGCCCGCTGGAACTCCCTTGGCTGGGCTGACATTTCAAACTGATGAGGACTATAAACACGCAGTGGGAGACTTGGCGGGCGCCCATTCCTCTGCGGCCCTTCCTCCCTCACTTGTTCGACGCGTCCCGTGGTTTAAAAAAAAAAAGAAAAGAAAAAAAGAGAAGTGTCTGGAGCTGCAAGACTCATCCACGAAAACGAGCCCATCCATGGCTGAGAGTAGCCAGCTGGCCCAGCGGGAGAGGGCCACAGCCCTGCGACGACTACAGCTCTGTCACTCGTTCATGCGCTTTTTCTTCCTTGCTTGTGCTAAAATGTCACTGCCTTCCCATTTCTACTTGAAAATGGCATTGACTCTGAAATGATATAGATCATATCTGTGCATTAAAAGCATGTAAATGACATACCATAAGCCCATGGGCCAACTGTCATAATCACAGTCGAATTAGGCTGCTGTTAGTGTAGCTGCCTCGCCCCATGGAATGTGTTTATCAGCAAAGTTGGGGACAATTTAAAGGGATGTGTACTCTTTGAACCTGGACTTTTGCCTAATGGCCTCCAAAATATTTCCACTGCCTGAAACCTCATAGAGAACTGATAACAGAACTGAGAGCAGATCTCCAGCCGCGTTAGTCGCCATGAAACAGAGAGTCAACTATGTACAGCTGACTGCATAATCTTTGTTTTTGCACTGGTGGCTCTAAAAAAAGTGAATATTTGTCAAGATGCCATTTGCAAACTTAACAGCGTTCTGCCCGCTCCACTTTGCTCTGCCAGCAAAACAACCGGCACATTGCTTCATTAGCTATTGTTAATGCGGTTGGTTATAAATATCTGACATTTCGCTGGGGCCCTGCACGGCTTTTCCGGTGCTGCCTCTGCACCCGGTGCGCATGGCATCTAGCGAAATATGCTGCCCCTGTCTGGGGAAACACGCCTGCGTGATTCTCCCCTTTCCTAATCCGTGTTTCTGGCATCGTGATTTGGCTCAAAATAAAGACAGCGGCCAAATGGTGACTTTCTGAGCACATCAGTCATTTTAATTAATTAGCTCGCATCAGCACCCAGACTCGTTTGGTGGCATGACAGAAAAGGCAGCATAGTGGTGCACCTGTTACCTCGAGCCCACGACAAGGGGCCTGAAGCATCTGCACAATAACACTGCTGGATCATAGCTTTGAAGCTCTTGGTCCCTCTTCATGAGAGCACGTTGTGTGCACCTTGACAGGGAAACAAGGCATGCCTGAATGGTGACAGCACCAGTTGAGGGGAGCAGACCGTCTTCTGAACATTTCCTGATACATGCATTTAATGGATGCCTCTGGTCATTTAACCCTTGTGTTGTGTTCCGGTCAAGAATGACCATTTTGAAGCTACAGTCTTAAATACAAATATTTTCTTTAATCTTAAACTCATGAGGATTCTCGAACATCTTTCAACCTACGTACTTGAATGGATAAAATAAATTATAGTAAGATTCATAAAGTTTTAGAGTCATCGAGTTTTTTTGAATGAAAAGTAATGGTTAAGTTGTCAGATGTCACATTCAATGCAGTCAGTTGGGTGTTCATAAAACAATAGTCATTTTTGACCGAAGAAAGAACATGTGTTATTATGTTAAATATATGTAATAAATTGTTAAATACATTGATACACTAAATGAATGAAATACCAATCATCATGAAATTTAGATTTGCACGAGTTGTATGTATGTTAAAATATTTACCTAATTTTGAATAAAACAGAGTGGTCCAACATCATCAAAAAACTTTAAATTACTTATGCCTTTAAATCAACATAACATTCAGATGTTTACAAAGAGCAATTCTGACCGGAATCATGACAAGTGTAATGTTGCAAACAGAACTTGTATGTACAAAAGTTGGATAAGTATGAAACTGGCCCACAACCACCAGCGATCACTGCAGGTTGATATCATTAGCTCACCGCTGTGTGTGTGTTTCAGGGTGAGGCGCTGGTGTCAGTGACTAATTAAAGCAGATGAGCACTGTGAAAATTAATGATCGGTGAAGAAGCGTCCCGACAGTCGTCCACATGGTTGGGGCTTCGCTGCTAACTGAGACAAACAGCTACAGTGTTTGCAGAGCTGTGGATTTAGTAGCCCTCTGCCAAGAGGAGAGAGAGAGAGAGAGATAGAGAGAGAGTGTGTGAGAGAGAAGAGAGATAGATAGAGAGAGAGTGTGAGAAAGAGAGAGATAGCATAGCATAAGTGCCCATGGGCATTTTGTTTACAGAACAAGAGAGAGAGAGAAAGAGAGAGTGTGTGAGTGAGTGAGTGAGTGAGTGTGTGTGTGTGTGTGTGTGTGTGTGTGTGTGTGTGTGTGTGTGTGTGTTAGACAGCCTAGCTTTGTTCTTGAAATCATTTGAGGAACTACACTTCAGTATAGAACATTATATATGCCAAACAATCTGCAGTATGCAGAAACAAATTTCTGCCTTAAACAAATGACAGATTGTTGGGAGAGACATGCAGGCACACTTGGTTGTAAAAGTGGAAAATAATACATTAAGGTGCGTCTCAGAATCATACATACATTTTCAAAATGTCACAGAATTAATAATAGTGGAAAAGCTGTCCAGACTGTCTGATCAGGGAAACAATTTAATTGTGTCTTTCTTGAAATGAAAAAGTGAAAAATAAGGTCCAATATACCGTACCTCACAGTGATAACTAATGGAACATAAGCAATGGGGGTAAAATGAGATTACCAGATATTAAAGAAAAATGAAAACCACTGCGGAGGGAGAAATACATGTATATTCTGGCGAGACGTGCACTGACTGACAGGAAAGCCTGCGGCTCGTTTTTAAAACCGTGCAGAGTCTTCTCATTCAGCTCCTACCACCATCGTCATCATCATCATCCATCCTGTGCAATAACCACCTGCCTTCTCCCGATGGAATCAGTCTCTTTTGTACCTGCTATTCACAGGGCACTGAGTCCCTGCTGTCAGCTCCACACCGATCTTCGTCCCTGCTCAACATGCCCCCACACCCCCACACCCCCCATTTGACTTATTTGAATTGGCCAGTGTCTTGCTTTGATTGAGCCTGCCAAATAAGGAGTTCAAATTGCAATTTTTTTCCCTCTTGTTCAAATCTGAAATATCTCCAGCATTACCATAATACAATCTTTTGACGGCATTAACATAATGCAACCTTGACTGAGTCTGTCAAAGGTAATCACCGGGGTGGGGGTGGGATTGGGGGGCGGATGGTGAAATGAGGTGGACGAGATTTGCGGGGGCTCCCGAGAGGACCAGCTCTCTGAGGGAGACACTAAGGGTCATGGAATGTTATCCAACTTGTTACATCAAACCTGCCATGTGATTGAAAGGGTTAATGCAGGTCCATTATTCTGTGGTTGATTGGCTTCAGCTTTTTTTTTTCTATGTCTGTCAATCTAAATATTCAATTGTATTTGCTGAACCTAGTAAAGGTTCTTCATTTTGCCTGGTCTTAATCTGTTAATTGCATATGTTCTAGGAGGGACATTTTACTTTGCCCATCACAGGCGAAAAAGAGAGAAGACTGGATGGCTATCCCTGTCTTGCCATTAAATTTGCTCTCTGCTCACCAGTTCTTTTACGTTATTCCCTTGACAGCACGATAAAAGTCATGGTAAAATTACACATTTTCAGGATAATTCACTGATCCAATGTCAAATTATCCCCCCCCCCATGACAGCGAGACAGTGTACTATCAAACAACCCATATGCACCTAAATCAGACACATGGCAGTGAGACTGTTCTCAAAAGAACTGCTAGTGAATATGCTATTTCATTCAAATCACTTCAGTAATGGCTCTCGCCATTAAATGAAGGAAAAACTTTGACTACCATTGTCTGACAGAAGAATACATACAGCATAAGGTCAGGGTGCTCCTATTTGACATTGTTGCAGTACTGGGATAAAAAATTCAGGGAAAATCTGAAAGTCTGTTATTTATTTAAATTGGTTGCCAGTCTTCTGCTGTATCATTAGAAGCTGCTGGAACATTTGACTACGAACAGGAAATCGAATCAGGGAAGTTTTGCAAAAAAGCAAGACGGAGCGCTTCTAATGGAAATAAAAATATTTTGTAATTCTACAGGGCTATGGTTTGTGCTTGTCACTGTTTAGCATAATGAAAGTCCACCCAAAGACACAAACAAAGAGCACTCACTACAATAAACATGATCTCACATGCATGACCCATCCAATCAAGCAATACCCGCACATTCTCACACGTGGCCCATCAATATGCAGTCACTTATTAATCTCATGGTCGATGCCATGACATTGATTTCACTTAAAGTTATTATTAACCCTTTCTGTCTGTGTCTGAATCCATCTGACAGGCATCCCACAGTTTGTGATTCAGGCAATGGTAAACTTTCCCTCTGATGTAATGCTGGTGATTTTTGCTACCTAAATGCATTTCAGTAGAGTTAAATAATAATGACAACATACAAAATAAAACCCATATTCTGCACAAGTTAAGCGTCTGACTGACCAAGGTTATGAAATGTATTACTGTTCGACTCTTGCTCTGAACACAAAGGCACACCTAGCATTAGGCAAGCACAGTATTCTGCCTTCAAGTGATAACAGATGTCTACCTCTACCCTCCACCGGCTGTTCATTAACTTTCAATGTAGAAAAGCCAACTCCACTTAAACCGTTAGCTGTCAGGATTCCTTTAAATTGATTCTGGTCTCCAATTCTCCCTCTTATCTCCAATCTGAGTGTGCAGCAGTCCATGCATACATCGAACAGGCACAAACATAGAAACAATGAGATTATACTAGAATCTCTGCAGCAAGATAACCTATACATAATGTAACAGATGCATACCCAACAGTATTGTATTCAGAGTGTATGGTTATGGATGTGTCTGGAGAGTGAATTCTTCCTCTGTAAGGTCTTCTGTGTTGCTATCATATGTGGAAGCATTCCTTGAGACATCATCTTCAAGGCGTCTACACTGTTGAAGATGCAGACCATGCAATGCCTCTAGAGGCCGAAAGCACGCAGGCTAGGCTCTGAGTGCACCCTCAAAAGCCATGGACTCTTAAGCGCATAAGAGCATAAACCCATATTTTTGGCTCCAATGGTTGTGGATTTTTTTTGGACACTAGGTTAATCGTGCCGCTGTCACACCACATATGCACCGAATATGGGTCACTGACCTCTACTCCGAGCAAACATAAAACAGCCTGTGTCCAAGCCCTCAAAACCCCTGAATCTTGTGACTAATTCTGCTTCTAACCTCATGAGTAGCTTAGCTTTTTTTCACCTCTATCGCAAATAAAGACGAAAAAAAAAAAAAAACAGCAAAGTGGGTTAGTTCTAATAATATCTCCATGGTGATTTTGTTTACCTCTTTCTTTCTTTTTTTTGGTTGTGCATGCCATGCTGAGAGTGCTATGGTAAACATAGCTAAGAGACATGGAAGATCTTGATCAATGCAGTGGACATCCCTCATTTGATACATTATTTATGCTTTCTGATTCATATCAGTGGAAAACGTGTGCATGAATATTCAGAGGGGACGCTCCAAGGCAAGGCATGATATAGTAAACATGGCTGCAGATATGGAACCTTGCCTCCATGTGCATCTGTTCCTGTTTGGTTAGTTACTGCTCCAGTGTTGCCTGTGCATCTCAGCACCTCGCTAAATGTCATGTGCCATGGACCATGATGGGAACTAATTCAAGGACTCTTTCATATGCCAGTGCCTCTGACTGGGGTAGTCCACATGCAAACACAACACGCCCACAACAGCTCTTTTGAAACAAGACTAAGGGGAAAATACATGCACCTTATCATCAATATTTTTCCTAAAACATACATATATGTATATAATACATCTAGATGATAAAATAAAGGAAGCATGTCTATCCTTTTATAATA
Source organism: Clupea harengus (assembly GCF_900700415.2). Classification (NCBI taxonomy): domain Eukaryota; kingdom Metazoa; phylum Chordata; class Actinopteri; order Clupeiformes; family Clupeidae; genus Clupea; species Clupea harengus. Next base: position 3,627,974 of record NC_045156.1, read on the forward strand.
AAACTGATAATCACCTAAAGAAACCATTTTAGATAAATATCACTTTATCCAGGCAGGCAACAGCATTCAAAGGAAAGTTCAACATATTCAGTGGAACTGTTGTTTAAGTCTCTGTTTAAGCTTATTAAGATTTCTGTTATGTTGCTAATGTAGTATGTGATACTAATTGACCTATCTTCCATCATCCCCTACAATAGAAGGAGGTGAATTGCAGAAGATGTAAAAACAGTCTTTAATTCTATGCATCTGCTATTTTCAACTCTGCCCACTTCCACTTTTTTAGCAGCACAACAAATACAGGCACAGACACAAATATTGTCCCCGCGGCACGTGCTCCCAAACAGAGAGCACGATGACTCCGCTCCCCTCTGCTTCCACTGGCGCTCCAATCCGAGGTTTACGGTAGAACCACTGCTGGTGTCACCTCGGCATCCTCTAATCTTCACCATGGAATTAGGTTCGCATGCATCCCCCTCGCAAGCTGCAACACTTAGACATGATGAAGTCAGAGCCAGAAAACAATCTAAGCCTTTGCATGAGACTTGATAATGGGAGTCTCTGGGGTCACATTTCATCTTTTTTCTCTGCTTGGTGCGTGAGTGACTGCGTGCATTTTGCTGTGCGTGCATGTGTATGTGTGTGTGGGTGATTGTGCATCTGTGTGCTTGCATGCTGATGTGTGGATGTTTATGCATGTGTGTGTGTGTGTGTGTGTGTGTGTGTGTGTGTTTGCAACGGCAAACATGAGAGATGCAAACTCCTCTGCAAACATGCCTCAAGATCCCAGCCCCGTTGGGAAATAAAGCCGCTGCTCATCTCTCCTGGGAAGAAGTTGGTGCGCGTGATGGGAAATAATCTGTTGTCAGAAGATGTGCGGCCCACACAATCCTCTTCCGCCTCCGCGCCGCTCTCGCCCGTCCAACCTGACGTCAGCTCAAGGATTAGACTGTTTCACCCCCCAATTCCTCCGCCCCTCTCTCTCTCTCTCTCCATCTCTTTATTCCCTCTTTTAATGTGAAAGCTGCTCCCCTTGCAAAAGCTAACATCCTCTTCAGGGAAAGTGGTGTTGGGGAGACGGTACAGTCTGGCCCCCCCATCCCATCCCACCCCACCCACACCCCCACTTCCCCGACACCATACGAGACTCACCAAGGCTGCCTGTGCTTATGAGAGCTAGACAAGGAGCAGCAAGACATCATGCTGAAGCGTAGCGACAGAGAAAGGTGAAATGCACCCCCCCGCTAAGGAGTTAAACGCTCTTGCAGGTCAAACGACACGGGCGCAGCTCCGGAACAACGTCACTACTAAAACGTCTATTTTATTCGACTGTGTGCACCGTTGCTGGTCAGGACAGCTGACGTAGAACGTGACGAGTTAACGTGACACATCTCCTGTGGACGTGTGGGAGGACAACACAACACTGGGTCAACAGGAAAAAAAGGTCTAAAGAAGCAAATGCATGGACAAGCATGGGGGAGTGTATAGATAAAAAGAGTGGGAGGGGATGAAAAAAAACACGAAACAAATCAGTCCCATCTGCGTCCAAGCTGAGTGATGGAGATGAACGCCTCCGCTGACAGTGTTAACAAGAGCCGCAGCACACAGATCGAGGGGAATCAATGCAGGAGGGGATTGCAGCTTATGACGGGCTGGCAGCCCGGTTAACTGTCAGTGATTCAAATGGAATTCTTTATTACCCGAGGTAAGGTGTTGTTTGCCACTAGGACAGGCAATCACAGCATCCACTGCTGTTTCTCTTATGAATATTTTCTGCCGCCCGTGAGCTTGACTTTGTCCGTCTGCGTGCAATTCACCTTTGTAGTTTGTTTTCTCTCTCTCTCTCTCGCTCTCTCTTCAGGCAGCAGAGCAGATGCATCTCCAGACATATCATCTCATATTTGACAGACTTTATAAATGGTAATGAAATCTGTGCTGATATTTTATTATGTGCATCTCTAACGCAGAAGGAGAAGAACACAGGCCCACTCTGTTCAGATGGAGGTCACAGTGACACCAAAACAAATCCTCCTCAACCCATAACAGCCCGTGCTTGAAGATGCTTTCTTGCAAAGGGAAGAAGAGCTAGGGGGACTGTTAAGACAAGCTATTCCAAAACAATAAGCCTAAGCCCGTGTTCGTGAACCTCAAACATGCATATGAGTATAGCCCAGTATTATGCACGGGCCTGGCCGGGGTTCCTGGGCTTTGATAGGCTGCCGGTGCACGGGGCGGAGGCATGGAGAGTGATTGTTATTGCGCAGCATCCATGTTTAAACATGATAAGCAAATCACATAATCCACATTCGGACACAACATGGCAAAAAGTAGTGGGAGGAGATTGCTGGGGGCGGGGGGGGGGGGGGGGGGGCGTGGGGGTGTTTACGAAGCCTGTCGGACTGAGATTGATTGTGACACTCTGTAAGCTCTGGTAAAGTGTGGTGGCAGAGTGGTCACGGCTGAAAGGCGGCCGCCTCCATGTGACGCCATTGTCAAAAGGACACCTAAGGGAACCTGCCACTCGTTCCGAGGCTTTTATTTCTCCTTCTTGTTTCAGCTCGTCACGTGGGCACGCTCAAAGACATGAAGTGAGTTACACGACGGGTGAGAAAGGCAGGAATGAGCAACCCTGCTACAAGACCAGACCCTTATAGTCTACCTAGTCCAGTGGTCAACAGGTGCTCTATACAGCACACGCAGAGCAGGACGGCTTTGTCTGCTGGCCTATAGAACCTGTTCTTCTTTCAACTGTTGAACATTTTGAGTTAAATTCTAACTTAACAACCGTATCTACAGAAGTGGCTGTTTCGAATTGATGCACTGCACACAGCAAAACAACCAGCAGGGGAAATTGCCAGTTCTTGTGAAATCATGTTTTGTATTTTTTTTCCCCTGCATTATCGAGGACACTTACGTGGAGGATATCCAGCTAAAGTTGCTGCTGCAATAAAGTTATACATCATCGAGATTTCCACATCCCCAGACAATTGGGTACTCAAAGAATCTCCTGTGCTTTAAGTGCAGATTTATGTTATAGGTACAATGCGCTATCCATACCATCGCGCATACCGCATACCACTGCTACCACATTGTCCTAGCCACTCTAAAGCAGCCAGATGAAACATTGTGGCATTGATGTGCATGTTAGATCAGCCTTCAGAAAAAAGATTTGTGGTAAACCAGACATTTGTCCATGATCAGAATACATGTCTTACCTTATCATGGATCGTTATTGCTACAAATACGTTTATGACAAAACCTGGACTATCATAATCCTATCCACGCAGGATATACTGAATGCAACATGTTGTGATCACTTTAGCACAATCTACTTCCATTCCATGTAATTACAGTAAGTGAATATGGATGAGGGCTTTCTCAGGATCTGATGTGTGTATGTGGGCATAAATAACACACTGCATGTGCATATACTTTTACAATAGCTAAACTACAGTAGCTCATGAACAGTCACAGAACAAAACAAAAAAAGAGCGCCTGCGTCACCACTTCATTAAATTGATGGAGCAACATCCAGCACCACAACCATCACACCCACTGTTTTCTCTCGTCTCTCCGCCAATTATGGAACATAAAAGCCACCATGCACACATTCAGATAGCAGCCACAGAAGTTAGAGGCTAAACAGCTCGCTCATCATCCAGCTCTTTGAGCCGCCTCAACCCCTTTTGACCTTGGAGGTGGCAAATGCACAGGCAGCAAGAGAGAGTGAGAGAGAGAGAGAGAGAGAGAGAGAGAGAAAGACGAGGGACCTGTGTCATTTCTCTGGATTATTTGTGTTGAGGGATCCATTTTCTCCTCCTGCCCCCCCCCCCTCCACAACCCCACCCCCCCAAAGGGCCCAGTCAGATAGGGAACGACTCAACCCCGATATGGATTCATTTCACGGGGCGTCTGTTAATAAAATATGTTAATGGACCATCTATCAGGGGTCTGAAAACATTCAAAATATCAAAAGCATAGAGCAGGACCAGCTATTTAGCACACAGCTGAGAACAGATGTGACACACGTGGCCTCTGGAGACAACCCAGTCACTTAAATGCCTCATTTTGTTGACAGGCCCATACTGGCAAGAGTCGGAAAGCCAGTGTAAGGAAAAATGAAGTAAACCAGTGCATATTAAGGAGACTGTTTGAGTTCACATATAAGTTATTTACATGCGGGGAGTGTGCCAACGATGTTTACAGCTTGTACAATTTTCTTAAATATGAGGAGAGAGAAAGAGACAGATAGAGAGGGAGAGAGAGAGAGAGGGAGAGAGAGAGAGAGAGAGAGAGAATATATATGGAGAATGATAGCTTTAAAAACCGGATTAGAAATAATTTGCATGCATATATTTAGAACATAGGGATTCATCTGAATTTGACTGAAATGGGAGAAATGTAATCATTAACCCTCTGACAACCAAAGGCTTCTCAGTCCACGTAACAAGTACGATGCTCAGGCTCTGATAAGCACGCCGTCTATGGCCGGATCTGGGACAGGAACCGTGCAGTGACGATGATGCAGCTGCCGTAGAAGATAAAACATGAGCCCCGAGGCACCTGGTGCAAACTACTCTCGCGTCTCCCGTTTTCTGCCCACTCTACTCCTCACACACACTAAGCCAGTAGGGTGATACACACTCACAACTTACTGTATCAGATATCCATCTAGGGGAAAACTATACAATAATGGTAATCAAAGGGTGACTCATCTAGAAAAGACACATATGCACACGGACATATATACAGCAAATATATCTAACTAAAGTGGCAGATTCCCCCTCTGGAGCAACCCCTGTATCACAGATCTGCTACTAGCTCATATTTCCAGGAGCTAAGATGAATCCAGATGAAAGAATGTACTATCTTCACTGCCACCCTTTGCCTTGGACTTATCTACTGCTACCTTCTGTGTTTAGAGTCTCGAGGACCTTATAATACATAGTGTTTTTAGTAGGTGTGTGTCTGATCAAAGTCAATGAATGGTTTCATCCTTGTCAGCCACAACATCTTTTGTTATCGAAAGTGAACAGAAATGATTACGCAGCACCACTGAATATCATCACAGTTCCCACTGATGACTCCATACGTAAAAAAGTCTTTAACAGTAACTAATCATTATGCAAGAATGTGAAAAATATTCAAGAGGACTATGAGTATGGAGCAGCTTTTGTTGGCCAATAATGATACATAATTGCCGGAAGTTTTGAGGGCCAGATAAAAAAATGCAAGCTAAACCTTGTTGGACAGAATGATTGTCTTTCGGGAGCAATCTGCAGGCTGTAATTTGACATTTCCAACCACAGCATTGGTTTTGTAGGGGGATAAATCTTTTGGTGATATGAAAGTTTAATACATGCTTGTAAAGAACAGATCCCAAGCTGCCTCTTTTTTTTTCTTCCCTTTCATTTTGCAACCACTAAACCCTCTTCAGCATTGACTGTCAATAATACTGTGTGACGGCAAAGAATGCTCAGGAAAGGTTGATTTCAAATACTCTTTGAACACGGGGGGGGGGGGGGGGGCGGTAGGGAGAAATCACTTCAAGCCTACATTTCCCATATTTTCTTTTTTATCTAATCGCTTTATGTAAGTGCTAAGTGTGGCACGGAGCCAGGGGGATTGTGATTGGTGGAAGGCAGAGCCTGCCGCCTCCCCCTTTCCTGCCAATATCTATCTCGACTTCCTATGACTCAAGCCCAGCTGTCACAGGCAGACGGGGACAGAACAGGGGCAAGCCTCAGATCATCTCCTGCACACGGTGCTTTAACTCCACTAAATCTGCTGCTATGCGTGGGATCGGCTGCCCCCAGACCAGCTTAAAATGGACTAAAATGAGCCATCAAAACTTCCAATCCATCTTCTCTGATTACAATGCTCAAGAAATCTACATGTGTGTGTGTGTGTGTGTGTGTGTGTGTGTGTGTGTTGGGGGGGTTATTGAAGACATGAACCAGGACAAACAGTGGAGTCCATATCTGTAAGCTCTGAGTTGTGGTGAGGTTAATGCCATGAGATGCAATCTGTCTGACATGGTGCTGATGAGGATTAGTTGGATAGAGGACTTGAATTAATAAGAAGTAATACAATTTGCATCCTCAACCGTACATTTTGTTTCAAATTATACTTTGTGCTGTGAGATACAAATGGATGACAAATAGCATAGACACAGAAAACACCGAAACAAACTTCTTAATTCTCACTCAGTGACAAGTTTGTTAGTTTAGACATTCATAATTACTACAGTTATAACTCATTTGTGAGGCTGCTTCATGGAGCGTCACTGCAACTTTTTTTGACTTTGCCACCTAAGGGATATAGTCCAGGGTTACCGTTGGGCCCCTTATAGAGTAAAGCTCACTCCAGGCACATGCTCTGGTTGGTAAAGTGTACCTTTAATCCTGGTACCAAGCACATACTCTAGTTGGTAAAGTGTACCTTTAATCTTGGTACCAAGCACATGCTCTGGTTGGTTAAGTATACCTTTAATCCTGGTACCAAGCACATTACATGGATATTACACATTACATGGATATGTACGGGTACTGTGTTAAAAAGTACTGGCACACACATACACACACACGCACACATACACACACACACACACCGTCTTAATGCGAACGCTACACACAGCAGCCACATAGAAGAAGGAGGGAGACAGAGAGAGAGAAGAAGACAGAGGGAGAGAGATTTCTGATGAGATCCTTGACCCTGGCTCAAAGCACAATGGCTGGGATTGGGATTACTCTCACCCTTGACCTGGATGTAATAAACACTCTGGCTGCCCTCACATAGCCTGGCAATACCCTGGCACTGCCATCCCTGCCATCCCTGCCATCCCTGGTCATTATGGCCTGGCTCTCAGTAAGGACGCCTTTGGGTTAGGGCTGCTGTTAATGAATATAGACTAAAGTTATGTCATGGGATCAGCTCGTGGTGTAATATCTGGTAGTAATACTGAGCACACAAGACACTAAGCTGACAAGCTAAGTAGAACTAGCGAGTAAATCAAACTGTTCCTGAATCCAGCAGGGAGAAAAGACATTTTCTTTTCTCAGGAAATTGCATTCAATGCAAACTTTCTGCTCAAGACCCAGTGAATTTCTCCACATAATTTCTGATTAAACGGATCCAGTTGGAGCAACAATTGCGACCTTTTTCAAACTGAGCTCCAAGATGCATTATAGGTTGACGGAACTGAGCAAGGCTCTGTGAAGTGGCCAAGCTAATTTAAGTGAGACAAGAGAGCTTTGGTCTGTGCACAGTTACACCTGAACCATATTACATCTATAAAGATGGAAGAGCTCTCCTCTTTTGTTTCTTGTTTTTCTAACAAACACATGAGGTGTCCCACTTCAAGCAACCAGAAAGCTTTGAAGAGCACCAGGTGCTTCTTTAAAAGTGATTCCAGGAGCTGGAGTTGAGTTGATTTCCTTACACTCACAAATATTACATCTGTTGAGCTGACGACTAAAGTGAGGGTTTTCGTTAAATCCTGAAGAAGATTGATTGCACGTATTGGCATGTGTTAGAATATAACAAAGGTTCACATTCCAGAACGGGATAAAGGTCAATACCTTGAGCCATGCCTTCAACAAACCACACAATCGATAACTGCTTAAAACTGAATGTTCGCCTTGTACTCTGGGTAAGGGAAATCTTAAAGAGATCGAAGAAGACAATGAGGAGAAGATGGGTTTAAGCAGGATTATGAACAGGTCATTACTGCAGAACCCAACTGCACCCTTTGAACTAAAGGATTGACATTGGATGCATGCACGTCAATGCATTGCACAGGTGTCTATAAAACCTGATGTGCAAGACCAGAAGGTTATCAAGGAAAGAAAAGACCAAATAGATATTTGTTTACTTCATTAACAACTAATCAAGAGGACAAATAACAGCTTTATTTATCTTGACAAATGCCAGCTGTTGAGGGTAGTACACCTGGATTGCATGACTAGACTTCAGTATTATTATAAATCTTCAAAGATGTAGGCCTAGAGCTTCAGTTTGCTGAAAGGAAAAATCACTTAGACAACTAAGAGTAGCTCCACACATCCACAAATATCCACTGCCTGTCCACTTCAACAAACAAACAAACACACACACACACACACACACACACACACACACACACACACACACACACACACACACACACACACACACACACACACACACACACACACACACACACACACACACACACACACACACACACACACACACACACACACACACCCCATAACCAGGTGTTGTAACTTATGGTTCAGTGGACACTGACAACAGGTGGTATATCAAAAGACTATAGATAGATGTCTACCAGCTGACAATGCTGAAATATCAAATGGCTCTGTTTTTTATCAGACACTGTCACAATTCCACAAATAGTAGTAATTTTATGATAACTTGATGGCAAGATGGGAGATGATAACTTGGGAAACGCGGGAGACTTGACAGGGATGTAAAATTGGAAAACTGCTGTCAGACAAATGGGTTCCACATATATTTCTGTCAGGCGCAGCATGTACCAAATGGTCAGATGATTCAGAGGAATATTTATAGCATATTGTTTTGCATCCACTTACTGCCTCCTCCTTCTCCTCTGCTCCCCACTCCCCATACCACTAGAGGCCCCTTCAAAATAATTGAACAAAGGAATCAAAAATCCATGCGAATTACAACCTCTGTAATGATTGTGCTGTTGTGACCAAGCGCTTCAGAGTTTTGGGCAACCGCCACAGTGGTGATTAATTGAATAGGTTCCTTTGCTATTACAGGCTTGGTCTTTCGGGTGAAAGAGGGGCGGACCACTGCGCTCAGAGATCTCTCCAAGAGGAGGCCGAAAAAATAAAAGGACTGACAAAAAAATATAAAAGATTTCTGATGGATGGGTGCTAGAGAACTGTCAGTAAGAATCCTCAAAAAAATGTGTGGGGTCTCTCAGCTCCAGGTTATTGCTTTCTGGCACTTGCCTTTGACATGTTCTGGTTTAAATCGGAGTGATAGCTGGGTAATTTGAGCAAAAATAAACTACACTGTTGGTTGGCAATTTAGAGCTTGGCTGCAGTAAGAGGACAAATGGTGTTTTGGGGACTTGTAAAACTTCTGTGGATGTTCTGCAGAATTCAGAAAATGTTTTAATGTAGCAATCATTATCTTGTCCCTGTTTAATTGGCTTGAACAAATGCTTTGGATTATTCACAAGTGCGATGAGTCTTACGCTGATGAATTTGCCTCATACCGAATGGTCCTCCTTTCAGAGAATGATGTCTTATTAGACGAACACAGAGGCCCTTTCAAATGTCAAAGCAGTTTAATCCTTTGACAGGAATTCCTGTTTTTTGGATATCACCAGCAAACAGTTGTCCTGATGAGTGAGTGTTTGACAGTGACGCGGCAAGCCGTGCATGAGTTGATTGATTTGGTAATCCACAGGAGCATCAAGGCAGTATTGTTGTTACAGGAAGGCACACCTCTATATTGTCTACCTTCAGTGCAATTCTGTCCTTGACCGTGATTTGCCGCGACTTCATTGTCTGAGGCTGTGGTCATGGATAACATACTAATGCAACACTTCCCCTTGAACATCCAGTAGACAAAGTGATTCCACCGGTGAGCACACAGTTCACATAACGATAATGTCTCTGGTGCCTCCCTTCAACACTGCAGCCACAAACACCCACAACACAGTGTCCCCAATGGTAAGCCACTGGTGTAGCAACCATATAGGATTATACATAAAAGCTTTAACAACTAACCCATAACATACTGTATCTTATTGCCCTTTTTTTATTGTCGTTCAGCAGCCCTCCCACACAGCACTCCCCAACTACTTTTATAAGTTGAACTGTTAGGGTAGTTATGGAGCTTTTACTGTCTACAGAAATGGAAAATGGTCTTTAATGTCATAAACAGGACACCTCCCAGGACTAGCAGAGTATACTGGTCTGGGTGCTATTCTGTTGTGTAATTATGGCTTGAGGAACAAAGCAAGAGATGCCTGAGCAGTACAATCTTTTCCCACTGTGACCTTCAGAGTAACGCAGAAGGCAGATTGATTAAGGTTCTTGTACTGGTGCCTGAACTCCAAACAGTGTAAACAAAAACATTCGCCCTTTGGACACGTAACATTTAAAAAAAAAGAAATACCTCCGTGGACATAACACGTCAGTTAACAACAAAATGTACGCAGTGTGGCAACAAAGAGCAAACACTACCCTTATAAAGGAAACACGTTAGACGCACAGAGTCACATTTGTCATTTGAAGAGAGGCACACTTTTGATGAGGACGAGCCAAAGCTCTGTTCGCCTTCCAATGTCACGTCCCTCGGGTCGAGGCACAGCTGAGGCCTGGAGAGCTGAGGATTTAAAGGCTTTTGAGCTGGAACAGGAGTTAGCTGTGGCAAGGAGACAATTTCTGGGCATCGCCGCAGGGGACGTAGAGAAATGTTATCGTTCCTTTAAAACTCCCGCCCCATATGAATGCAGTGCATGGTCCGTTAACCTTTATAATGAAAGCAAAGCAAACAGATGCAGGATGGGAGTGTGACCATATCAATGCCACACAGAAAAGGCAGCAGAACAGTGCTACTTAAAGGCATTTGAATCATATTTCATTCTCTTAATTGAAGATTACCCTCTCAAAATCCAAGCGGCTCTTTTTGAAATTGAGATTTATTGGACCGTTAGATCCGAAATCACTGGTGTTCCAGCAGTTGGCTTTTAAGATGTAAGCTCAACAAGAGTGTCTTGGGAATTGTGTACTTCTCAGTTCTTCAGCCTGTTCCGGTGAAGAAGAAAAAAAACTGCATGATCATATGTAACACGGACAGACACAAACCAGGATGTTCTGTGGCTATAGTGGACACATGTCAGTGAAATATGAGCCCAGCCAAAGGAGAACAAATTGCTGCATACGTGCTGAAAAAGAGCTATTCGGTTGCAGAGACTCGAGTCATTTTAGCTTTGGTATAGATACTTTTCCTGATCATGATGGATAAGGAGAAAGAACTCTCCTTGGAGAAGGAAATGGAAGAACCCTCCAGGGAGCCCGACACTCACTATGGGAGCCAATTTTCGTCTGGATGGCCAAGGGTCTAGTGACAGGTGTAAGAGGTACAAAAATAAGTGGAAAAGCCTGTCCACTGTCTCTATATTTCAGGCTGTTACCAATCACACATGGTGGTTCTGAATTAAAACACAATGAGAATATAGTTTGCCTTGCAGCCTACTAGATATAATTAATATTATATCTAGTAGGCTGCAAGATTATTATCTATATGCACAGAACCATCTTTTGTTTGGGATGTAGCCATTCATTCTGCATTCATGCTTGCTGTTGCGATATCTGAGCTGAGCCTATGACCTGTTTGTAAAAGGTTTATGTGCTTCACCAGAGGATGTTCCACTTACTGCCTCAAAAAGAGCATCAAGACAGACTGTGTATTTCACTGATTTTCACTGTTATCCTTTGGCTTCCATCGTAATTATTGAATCAACATACAAAATGAAGTGTCACATAAACTATTTGTCACTCTCAGTTCAGAAACGTATTTGTTTGACATTGTCTATACTCCTGCAACACAGCAGTATCTTGGACTGTGCATGATATAGTGTCGCATGAAGCAAGGAACATGTGCAATTTACAAATATATTGGAGTGGTTAAAGGACGTTGACCTGGGTAATATCAACATGTGCCATATCCAGTTAAGCAGTGTGTGCATTTTTACATGCCCTGTATCTTGTTTCTTTTGAGGGTGCAGTCTACAGAACTCGGTTTAACGAAACCATCAGAAAAGGTAACTTTCAAGTTAGCATATTCCTGCATTTAGCAACAACCTAAATGAGTTGTCAGCAACATCTTGAGAAGTCGATGAAATCTGAGGAGTAAATAGACTGACTTTGACAGAAATGCTGCAGAAGCAGGACGGAACATAAGTGAAACATCAGGCCTAATCATTGGTTTGAGTCCTGAAGACCTGCGAGAGGGCATGTAAAATTGATGGGGAGGAATTGATCTCCAGGTGTTTTCAAATCTCGCAAAACAAACTGAACCGCATGTTTTGCACAGGTTTTGAGTGGGTTTTAGATAAAACTGCGACTGCTACGTCACTTCACAAATACACAGATGACCAGGAGGAGAGAGGTCCAGTGGTCGTTTCCGCTGTGTGTGGGCTCCAACATGGCAAGGCTGCTTTCAATTCCCTCCCAAAGCCAAATACCACGTCTCACTTTGTGAATCGATTCTGCACCACCTCGTCTGTCATTGGGCCAAGAACTTTCTCACTCCACATATGAGGGGAGGAGAAGATCACTTGAGGAAGAATGTAATTTGGCCAGACCTGATTTTTTACAGGAAGCTGAGTGGATGAAAGCAGCAAGGCTATAACATCTCTCTTCAGCAGATTTACAGAGCAGACTCCCAGATGAGTAAAGAGTTAACACATGGAGTGCACTTTTGTGTGAGTAGATTATTTGAATAGTTATAGCATTGCTGTAGCTGGATTAGGGAAATGTTAAAGACAACACTCTTTGAACAGAGGTTAACACTCAGGGCACATAGTGTTTTACTGACCAGTATCCAGTCGACTACAGTTTAACAAGCTGTGGTTGGTGTAATGATCTTATTGTCTTGCTTTCTCCCTTAGAAAAAGTTTGACCTAGAACAAGTTTTGGCCTGCACGTCACTCTTATGAACACCAGTTTAATAAGAGCTCCTTAAATGAATGTATACAAGGTGTAAAGGCAGAGGTAGGCTAAAAGAAGACCAGAATGGATATAAATGGACAAGATTGTTTGCAGTGCACACAATCTTTGTCAAACAGGTATTCACGAAAGGCATCTAAGGAGTCACAGGAAGAGACAATAAATAATTCAAATAAACCATACAGACACCTATTAGGACTTTAAAATAAATTCAGCAGCCAAATACTATGACCGAGTTTAATGACAATGTGCATTTGAATTTCATTATTACTTAAAGGAAAGCGCAAGTGTCTCATTTTACACCGTTTTGTAATTTTCTTCTGTCACCGTAGGAACAGCAGGGGAAGCGAACCACAGGAGTTATCACATCACATCACTGATTCACGCTCGGCTTAAATGCCATCATGAGATTACCGCATGAGGAGATGCGCAGTTTCGACGAAGCAAGCAAGCAGCTGGGCAAGAACAAGCATGAGTAAGCCCAGCGTGCCTGTTGTCACTCCAAATGTTGCTACCTGAGTCTGTCAATCATTTGTGGTGTGTGAGAGCTGGCTTCCATGGTAGAAGCCAATATGCCACTGCCACAGGCAAAGATAAATCGAGGGTCGGGGGACAGCTATGGCAAGAATACACTTGCATCATCCAGAAAACTTTGCATTAAAGCCTTATGTCGTTTAAAGCCCGACAATAAACCATGGTAACATTAGCCTATTGTTTATAATGTGAGGTAGGTAAACGGGAAAGCGGGCGCAGATTGGTCTTGTAGCTACTTGTCCTATCACTGTTGCACTGACAAACCATTTGTCACTTTATGCGAGTTCCGCGAAAACAGCATTTCTAATCGGTCCGGTTTGTGCAGTGTACAGCATCCTGCCAGAGATGGTAGGTTAGACCAGATGAAACACTTGCATGTTGATAGGTTTGAAAACGACAAGGACTGCATCTCAACTCTCCTTTCAGCCCCAGTAACCCAAAAACGTGAATTCCAACACTCCAAACCCTCCCCCCCATAATAATCATAATAATAACTACAAGAAACGAAGACTATTTTGTCCTCCATATGTCTTCTGCTAATAAACGGATTGGAAAAATTGTATATGCAGCCTGCAAAGAATACTCCCTATCTCCTATTTCCAGCCTTTGCCCTTTCCTTTCTCCTATTTTACCCAACCGTGCCATCCTTGCATCGTGCCGGCACACAGCCTGGGAAGGACAGCCTACAAAGGGCTGTGGATTTAGTAAACGATAGAACAAACCAAACCCCTTTGACACCAAGGCAAAAGTTAGCATCAAACAACCCTGTGAAAATTAGGCTACTTAACGTTAGTTGTTCAAACAAAACCCACTACTCTTATTGTAGATCGGTGCCGACAGCACGAAGACCACGAAGGTAAACCCGAGAATACCAATTCTATGAAACTGCGAAATGATGTCCTTAGGAATGAGGAAGTGCATTCTACGTAGGTTGCGGACTGCTTAATATTGTCTGAGGATATTTAGCTTGTCTAGTGCAAAGCGATATTACTCACCAACGGCTAAATCCAGGAGAATCGTGCACAAGAGAAAGCACAAAGACAAGACGGTCATCTTTCCCATATTTGACAATAAATCCCAAACTCCATATGCGTTTACATGTTCTCCGGTTCTTGACTGCGTAATCCACACCATTCCAAAGGTACCAGCTCGGGTGGTCCCCACAAACTGTTCATGGTGCAGTTCAAGTGTCGCTGAGAAAATAGAAGTTCGAAATTAATGGGCTATACACTTCAACAGGCGCAACAAGGACGAACTGTCAGTGAACAGAGCGGTATTTGCAAAATAATACCCTGTGAAATAAAATATGTATCTTCCCAACAACCGTAGAACCACCGCTTTGCAAAACAGCGGCAGTCGAGGATTAGAAAAACAGATATAGAATTGGATGAAAATCTATGCTCTTCACTCAGTGCTCTCTCTCTCCCTCTCTCCCCTCTCTCTCTCTCTCTCCCGCCCTCCAGACTCAGGCGCACGCACACAGTCACTCCTGATCACTCGCTCTTTATTTCACACAATTTTCCTTAATCCCACCCTGGCTCCAAACCCTTCCCCTCTAATTCTGTCCACTAAGCCGATTTATTTCTGCAGGATTTTGTTTTTCCTCAGTGAAAAGGTTTTTAAAGATCATTATAACCATATACTATATATACTGTAATGCCTTAGACTACATCAACAGCAGCAAACCTGGAAAGATCACATTTAGCAATAGGGACAAGCCCTTAACGTCAATGACAGTAACGTAACGTAACAGACTGCACATCTTTCAGCACTGCATGCACTGTTCAGAATGGGAAGGTGGTAAAATCTTAAATGAACACATTATCTATATTTTATTTATTTTTTGATTCATACAAATGTCAGCCTCATTTAAAAATGCTCAGGACTGAATGCCTCAAAGGTCAAAGCACAGAGTGACCATTCAGACGAGGACAGTTATTCATACTGTCCATAGCCTAGATAACAAATTAGCTAATGAAATTCCAGTGATTGAAGGTGGAGAGATACTGCAGATCTTGTGTCTTACAGCTTGGACATTTTCCCAGCATGAGTGACTATGGGACTTTACAAACAAAAACTGTATGTTGGACACTCTTAAGTCTTCATTTAGAGTAAAGGTTTTATTATTCATTAAGGTGTGAAAAACACAACAAATCATTAGCACATAAACTGGAGAGAAGTCTCAACCCTCTTAGTGGTAATGCCAGGTTTGGTCCTGCTTCATTAGTTTCGTATTTGGCAACAACTAATATAAATATTCATCTGTTTATAAACTGCTAAATGTTTGTTTTTTAGTGCTCTTATGCACACCCTCAATACACAGCAAAGCTGATATTCCCATATATAAAATGCATATCATTTAACTATTAGTGTCGGTAGATGAATGCAGTTTCTTCACAGTAAACATAAACAGCTTTGAAATCATATATAAGTAAACCTAAGATCTTTGTAATGCCAACATATTTTATCGTCATTTTAAATCTTCTTGCAATAATCGAGCATAGTGCAGTGAGAAGAATGAAGGTAATCTTAGACAGTTGGAAATATGGAAATAAGTTACTTGTTCATTTCTAGCAGAAGAGGCCATAGTCTAACTAACCTTTTGCTCTCACAATCAAGAGCAATTCTCAAGAGCACCATATCAACTTGAAATGCTGCTCCAGGCCCACAGTATCCTTGCTTTTGTCAATACTGATGTTCTGTACCCGTTATTCCAAAAAAAACGGATGATTGCTGTAATTATGTTTGCAGTGTTAGCATGACCCAATTTTTTACTTTCTCCCACTGTTCCTCCATATCAGTGTGTTCCTATCTAATGATTAACACAAATTAGACCTCCTCACTCACATCGATGATGACTCCTAGGTCATAATCATGCAACGTGTCTAGTACCACACCTTTATTCAAGCCAGACAGCGAACACTGATTTTTCTAACAACGCGTTTAATCAAACTGGTAGAACTTGCAAAGAGCAAATGAACCACTGGTATAAGTGATGTCATTGCTGATGGATTGGAATTGTATATGAAACAGAACCTTGCATTAGTGACATTGTTATAAAAATACAATCCGACATGAATGTACATACATGAGTAGAGATAAACATACATGTTAAAAATATGTTATGAGCATCATACGTGAAGTATGCTTTGTAACGCATATCTGACCTTAGCCTTGCTCCGTATTCCTGACGCTTATGTTATGCGCTGTTCTGTGATGATGATATGAGCCTAGTCTATCCTCTGCAATGATTTATGACCAGGCACTGACTTTACATCAGAAGAGAGAGAGAGAGAGAGAGAGAGAGAGGAGGAGGAGGGGGGATATGAGAAAGAAAGAGAGAGAAGAGGTGGACGAGAAAGAAAAAAGAAGCAAAAAACATGAGGTCTCATAAGACAGTCCCTAGAGCATGTAATTGCACTGCCGGAGATGAACTCAGTATGCTGTTGCTGCTGCCGCCGCTGCCGCCGCTGCCGCCGCTGCCGCTGTCTGTCTGGGGAAGAGACTGGGAGCCTGCAGTACTAATGCACTATCTCACATCTCTAGAGGGCAGTGTCAACAACAATTTATTGAGGCAACAGAGCCGAACATGTCCCTGTCCGTATGGCACCTGCCCTGTGAACAAAGAGAGGTCCCTGCTCTCGAGGGTGGAGGGATGTTTCGGGGGTGGGGGTGGGGGTAGGGTAGGGGTGGAAAACCACGTCTTATACAGATGTCATATGTGGTCTTAACCCTTGCCTGTAAGGTGTAAACAGGGCACCTTTATCAAGGAAGGACACTGCACTGAGGATTTTGGTTCAGTACATTCCTAAGTGGCATGGCAAGGCCTTATTTGCAGCGTGAACAACGCAAGGACAGAGTTGAACAGGTGTATCATGGAGGTGTGTGTGTGTGTGTGTGTGTGTGTGTGTGTGTGTGTGTGTGTGTGTGGGTGTGTGTGTGTGTGTGTGTGTGTGTGTGTGTGTGTGTGTGTGTGTGTGTGTGTGTGTGTTAGACAGCCTAGCTTTCAGGAGTCTGAATTCTGTTCTCTGCCAGGATCCCATTTCTGTTCATGATCTTTGCCGTTCCCTGTCACCAGGCAAAATTCACAAGCAGGCAAACCGCAGCGGACAGAATGAATTTGTCGCTTTCATTGACAACAGTAAACATTTCCGTTGTGCACTGCCAACTTTTCCATCATCTGTCAGCTGACATGCTTGGTGTCTTTCATTATGTTTACCTCTTACAAGGGAAATGAGAAAAGAGGAAACTGCAGTATAAAGACTCAGCAAAGGAGGGGAGCAGATTCAGCTCATCCAAAATGGAGGTGTTGGACAGTGAGTCAAAGTTCCCCCATCTAACTCTGACAGTTATTTCGTTTTTAACTTTTTGCTTTGAAACCATTTTCCCTGGCATGGGCTGTACATATAAAAATGCTTTCTGTTAGGGCAGAATAATTGTACTGAATAAGATCAAATTAAATATTTATTTTATGATGATCAGATTTATGACAGCCTAGAGCATGTAAGAAACCAATAGCAGAATGCCACCCTAATGCTATAAGCATCCATACAAGCCATACAGTGGTAATTAAACTAGCAAAATAGCAAATAAGTATAGCTTAGGGAATAAAACAACTTTAGCTGATATATTTCGTACAGCTAAAATTGATTTATTGATGTCAATGGCAGAGATATATAATTGTCTGCAGTCCTACAGAGCACAACAATAGTAGTTATGCCTTTAGCTGGCAATAATGATCCGAGCACCATGACAACCAGAATCTGTCTGCTTGTGATACAGGAAGTAATACAATTCACTATGTATGAAACACATTACGTCAGCAAGCATGTCTTTTTTTTCACTGCAGAGAGCTGACAGCACAGGGAAGGTAGATTCACACTGTCTAGAATCAACAGCTGCACTTCCCAGGACTGCTTCCCTTAATACCACAGCAGTAGAGAGTGAGTCGACTTCATCAGCTCACACCCCCAACACTGCCCTACTTCTCTGTGAACTAAAAGGCCAGCGGAGGGGCAGCCAAGTCGGCGGCTGCCCTGATTGTGTATTCCTGACGAGGAAGGTGCGAGGCGGCCCGGCCTGGCCAGGCGATGCGACGCACCGACATCAATCACTGGGAAAATGTGACTCATGCGCGGCTTGTTTTTACACACAACACATAATCTAACATGCAAATGAGCCTTCGGTCAGAGCTTTTACCGTCCTGTGGGTTGAATAATCACCAGCCCTCTTTAGTGACTGATTTCAGTGCAGCACATATCAAAATGGATCGGCGGAAATCCTGCCAACCCAAGGCAGTCAATCAGGATAGTGTTTGACAAGGTTTTACTAACAAACATAACCTGAGCTGGAATAATAACTAGTTAATTAGACATACTTGGTACATAATGGTTTTAACAGCACAGTTAAGTTGTCCTTAATAAACATGTGCAGATTTTACTGTAATATATGATACCTTTAGTACACTGCACCTGCCTGGTACTGTTAAGAAACACATCAAAGTTACATTGATCAGTATTGTTAAAATCAGAAATGATAGCTTGATGAAAACATAAGGTATTGGCAGTATTGAGTGTTTAAGTTAAAGTAACATTATGGAGTTTCTGGAGCCGCCAGGTAGGGCTTGTGTTGCACTTGCTGGATTATTGACTGTGTTAGGAAAGTTGTTGGCAAGCTAGCCAACATAGCTATCACAATAACATTACAAAGAAGCCGATGCAAGAGCACTTATTACTAGCATCAATGTCCAAGCGTGTTATAACAAGCTTGCTAACATCGTTAACGAGATGTCTTGCTAGCAGCTAAACTTAGCGAAACCTGTTGAAATTTGCTTACTTAGTTTATGACAAACTAGCGAGTCAACAACTTTCCTAACACAGTCAAACATCAAGCAAGTGCAACACAAGACAAAGCAAGACAGCAAATAAGTTACTGAATAGTCCAGCAGAAAGTAGCCCCCATACCTGGCGGCTCTAGAAACTCCTTAGTGTTACTTTAATTACTGCATCCTTCACACGTTAACGCTTCATTGTATGGTTTGTCATACTAAGTATATGCTCATTATCAACATTTCATTCTAAGTTGGTTTGAATTGCATGAATATTGCATTTCATCTTGCTGGCAGGTAACACCACATGATGCATCTGTACCATTTCTGATCAGTAATGATGCCAGAAGAGGAACTCATACAGACTTCAAGGAGTAGCCAGATAGGGACCAGGTGCACAGAGAGTTGGGAGCAAAGCTGCTTCCCATGCAGCCTTAGTAATGATATTAGAATAAGACTAGAATACAAATCATCCACATCTTTTACATGAAAACATTCTTGATTAGAACATTCCAGTGGTTTTGAAATCAATACCAAAATTCTCAACAACCGAGTGACTGACTGAGAACATCTCTACTTGACCAATCGATGGAAACACTTCAAATGTCATAATAAAAGAGTTTTAGGAGCAGATACAAAATACACTAGAATAGGGAGATTGGTGTATTTACTCTAGCATGGGGTTGGGGCATGTGGATCTGTACTGCTAACCTGAATCATAGTAAAATTAGGTGGATTTTAAACATGTTTACTTTATTTAATTGATGTACTGCATGTAGTGAATTTCAGGGGGTGGAAAATCCAAGATGGTCTACTGTTTCAGTATTTGTATGAGAATGAAATGTTAGCAATAAATATATAATTGAATTGAAAGAGGAACGCTCCAACAAACTTAACAAACCAAGATACATATTAGGCTGTAGTGGTGGATAGTTGTGAAATAGCATAGATCATCTCTGCTGTAGGTGCTTATATCTCAGCTCGGTGTTGTATCCGAATGTGACACGAAAACAACAAAACAAGAATCGTCATTGACATTACAGAAAATGGCTGCCAGAATAACAAAATGGACTTTACAGAATATTGTAGTCATTGTAGAATTTTGCAATTTCAGATAGCCTCAGGATGCCTGTTCTATATTGATTACTTACCTCTTTCTAAATCATATTAGATGAGAAAGCAGTGACATCAAACCATGTACAGGGGGCTGAGATTTCTTTTCACCTGCATCGCTGTGTCAAAATTTAGGCCACATCCACAGTGAAACTCCATTGCAAGCTGCCCTTTTATCTTACCCTCAGGATCTTCTGAGGAATATTCCTCTGCCCACCCATCGCAGCTTGGTTTCCATGACAGATATGTAAGTTTGTACAATTTCAAATCAATTAGAAACAGAGATAGATAGAAACATAACTGCATTTTTAAGATATTTAATTGTACAGTCAAAAGGAGACCATTCAACTCTTCCTCTGTTTATTAACATTTGGTTACAGTCACCAAACATAACCACCGCAGTCACAAAGACATTTAAAACTGATTAGACTGGCACTTGGACTTAAAATGCCTCTAGCAACAGACCAAAACGTGGGCTGTTCTTCCGGCATTTAAGCCAGTTCTATAATAGTGCACACAGTATGAATCATAGCTTTAGCTCTGAATCACTGGCCATATTATTGGGACAGGATCCCATTGGGTTTGGCTTGGCCATTGTAACACGCATGATATATGTCTATGCCTATGTCACAAGTCTGTGAATTGCTCCCGGGTCATGGTAACATGATGGCAAATAGACTGTGGCTGTGGCAGGTGGACGTTGGGAGGGAGAGGGAGGGCATTTGCTGATATGGAGAAAACACCAGCTGGTCAGTCTTTTAGAATAAATGGAAAAGTAATTTCATTTGGCTGGCGCATGGAAATTAGGTGGGCTCAAAAAATGTAATCAGCCCATGGATCTGAAGAACAGAGAAGGAGATGACTGAATTCAGGAGGAGATGACTCCACGCATCATTTTTGGCTCGGATATCATCACGCACATCAATGAACAGCAGAGGTGATAATCACCTCAGGTTAGCACGGCTGGACACTTCCACAGCCTTTCAGCTACACTACCGAAGTGGCTGAAGTGGGTTCTGAAGTGATATTGGCATTAGCAGGAATGTCAACAATGTTAATAACAGACACAGCTTTCATGATTGATTTCAAAGTGAAGAATGAGGAAAGATAGAAGACTAACTTGCCCAGAGTCACCCAGATATAGTAAATATTGTGAGCCTTAAGGTCATGTTTCAGTCTTAACTCATACAGGTTTTGATGACACAAGATAGCACGACGTAAGGCCAAAGGCCAAATTCATGAGATTGAGTCCCGAAAAAAAAAAAACTGTATTCTTCCAAAATATTTTTGGGTCATATTTTAACACAATCTCCGAAAACAATATGCAGAACGGAGCCAAAACTGTCCGCAAGCAATATCCACCATGAGCACTGCTCTCTTTTCTTCATTTGCATGCTAATGCCTCATATAACAGATGGAGCCAGTATCCTCTCTAATTGACATTTGTTAATTTTTTCCCTGCATGTGTGGGGATGTTAACCATCTTTACTCTTGCTGTTGAGGCTCTGCTTGGATATCGCAGCTCTCCACATGATTAAAGGAAGTGCTAACTGCCCCCTCATCAAGCAATCCATGTCGCAGTTAACATCATTTAATAGCTGTCATGGTCTATTAGTGTAACTCTACTGGCAAAGTGGGGATGTTTACTCAATGTGGGATGCAGAGAGGATTATTGGGAGAAAACAGTAGGATGGTCTTATCACAGGGTCTTGCGGTGTATGCAGTAGAAGCTCAGGATAAAGAGTGAGTGGCACAATATTCCATCCTAATACATTACTGTGCTGTCTCTGGAGCAGCTCAAGGCTCTTGGATAGAGAAATAATTCAAAGCAGTATTTCTGCACATTTATATCTTGGGCATGATTTTGGACATTTGATGAAAGATTGATCTATCTGTGGAAATACAGAAAATTGGTTTTATTTACCAGCGAGAAAATAAGTCACATATTAAATCATAAGTATGGATTTACTGTATTGTATCGAACAAGAGAGTCAGTTAAAGCAAAATCATGCCATTGGATTTGCATTTCAGAGAAACGATTGAAGACAAATATTGTTCCCACTGTTTGTTCATCTGAAACGCATTTACTGCAGTAATACCTTTAACAAACAAACAGTTTCCACCTCTGAAGAGGGCAGCCTCATATGTGTTGTGTAACACGGCAATGACAGAGTGATTGTCACAGTGTTCTCTTATTCAGGGCCATTGAGTGGGGAAATGACTCAGATAAAATTAGTGAAAAGCCTTTTAAAAAGAAACACTTGCATGACTTCACAAAAAAAATCAATACTTCGACAGAGCTACTTTAAAAGAAACTGCAAATAGTACATACTTTCTCCATAACATTGAGTGGGATTTCTGACAAGACATGTTTAACGTTACACCAAACTATTACAATCTTCTACTGCCCAGGATCCCACTGTTAAACATGAGTGCGTAAGGGGTCAGCAAGGCATTTTAGAATCATATTCGGTGTCGAGGACTCCCATGTGTCGGTCCCCGGTGATTCCGGAATGTTCTCTCTCATGCTCATAATACAGAGCAACGCTGACTTTCATCTTCGGCTCTCTGTCATTGTGACGGTATCAATGGTCCTGTCATTCTCGGAGCTGTATTTTATCAGGATAACAGCTCGGGTGGGAGTAGACTTCCTCTCCCTCTGCACATCTTCACACAGGATTGATGGCAGGCACCAGCTACATATGAACATGTCCACTCGACTGCTTTCCTATTAATCCAAAGCAAAAGTGTTGTGAAAATTCGCCATGCTTTTTTTAAAATGGTGCAGCAGTGACAAATTGAGATAATTGTAAGCCATATATAATAGGCCTAAAGCTTATTTCCACATAAAACAGGCACATGCATGTCATTACAAGATAATGTGTTGTTTCAATTCAGGGTTTTTTTTTTTTTTATTGTTGAGGTTTTGGGGTGGCAGTTGTTGAAAATAGAAGCATGACAAACACCTTTGAACGTGTTTAAAAGACCAGAATTCATTTTCACCGACTGTGCGGCTTGGGTTTTATATGGCAAGCTCCTTAAATAAATGAATAAAAGAGAGGACGAGGCTGTAAGGATGGACTGCGAGAGCGACCCTGTGACACTGTAAAGCTTAATCTCCTTTAACTTACAGTATTTTCTAGAAAGTGACTCACTGCGCCGTGAAGTAAAATACTGCTTAATACCATTGGTAAACCACAGTTGTGTGCTTGAGTAAAATGCAGTTGCTGTGCAAACCAGTCAAGTGTAAGCACGGCCATTCTGTCTAGATTGATGGAGGTTTTCAATTATAGTTCGGTTTATAGCCGCAATTAAATGGCAGTCTGCCTCGCATGGTGAACGCATAAATCCTATGGATCACAAAAATGCACATCTGAAGACTTTGCAGGATTAGGTATGAAAACATTTAGTTTTTATGTATTCTGTCAACAGAGCCTGTTCCAATCCTGATTCATTACAACAGCAAGCTAGTACCACATGATAAGGTCACTGTAAAATAATGCTTTTCTACTTCGATTCTTGTGATCCAAATGTGATGTAACATAAACCACAAATGAAAAATAAATACAGGTTCATAGCAGCCAATATAATAATATACTATGACTATATTTCAACAAAAATACAGTATTCTGTCCTCATAAAAGACACAGGCCTAAATTACAATCATATTTATTAGAGTGCACCATAGCCTAGATGGTGACATGCTGACACATATTGCCTCAGTATGTGACGTGCAATATCCCCAAAGTCACTTCAGTAAAGGGCAATAATGAATGAAATTAGGACGTCTTGAGGCAATGAAGCCTTCATATGAAAAATGGTTCTAAATCCAGCTCTTCTTCTCAGTGTTTCTTTAGTGTACGTCAAATGGTTATGAGGATGTTGTAAATAAGCACTTGTTCCAGGAGGGTAGTTTAACTCAGTCTGTCAACTTTTAATCACTGGCGCAAAGTAAGGGGCACAGGGTTTGAGAGAGAGTTTATTAGACTCGCAGCTCTGCTGGTACAGCAAGATAGTCACCACAGCGCCGAAGTCATCGACAGTATAGCCACCTATGGACCACATATCCATAACAAATGTATGGGCTTGTGCTTTAAGTCACTATTGGGTAAAGTGAAAGATGGAAATGGTTGGTTTAGGCATAATACTTAAAACATTATCATTATTTTGAATGTAGTGTTGATGTCCAGTGTTCAATTCAGACAGCTTCAAAGTCATTGGACACCATCACAATGAGTGTTAGTTTGATCCTTTATTGTTCAGAGTTCTGTAGCGTAGCCGAACAAGGTTTGATTGATGTTAGCACCACCGGCGGCCCTCCCTGTTTTAGCGGACAGCAACACCTGTGCTATTTCTACTTGTTTCTGTGATAAGAACACCCAGTCATTATACAACACAGCCCACATGTTGGTTGAAAAAGTAGGCTAATCAACAAACCAAAGTTTAATCAGCCACAGGGTGTTGCCCTGCCTATTTGGTCTACATGAAGTCAAGTCAAGTCATCATAAAGTCAAGTACTTAGTCACTCCATGCTAGACATCAGTTATATAGGCTCAGAGTATGAACTGTGTCAAATTAATATTTTAGTTATTGCTCAGTTGGAAACTTGGAATGAGCATTGCCTTAAAGTTGCATATTGTAATTTAAATAAATGTAGCTCTTTGCCCCAAAAAGTTATATATATATATAACACTGATAGTAGAGGACTAACACAGTAGTAGGGTGGTATTGTTGGGGTTGAATTATGCAATAGCAACACAAAACTGATGCAAGTGTTACAGATGGATTTAATTTTACTGAGATAGTCCTTGACAGTGACACAACTGCTTTCAGCTCTCAACCACATCCCCATAAATGTATCTTAGCAGGAGCCTAGGGAAATAACTTAATTTCCTGTCTATAGCTTAAGTAAATAAATTGATGATAACTAAGTAATTTAATTCCAAGAACAGAATATCCATTTGTCTATGGTTGATTTGTGATAATTGTGCATCCAGAATTCTCTGTAAGTATAGCTGATGTTTTTTGAGTAACAAGCAAACTGATGGTATGGTTTGGTTTGATTTTAGGGTGGAATATTATAACTTATAGTTGGGAGAAAAAAATCAATACAGTGTAGTATTGCAATATTTTTCAGCACAATATATTGATATAGTGGAGCTAAGTATTACAATAATGATTTAATATTTTAATTTAATTTTGGTTCATATGTATACTCTGATAATATTGCTTCTCAAGTCCACAATATGGTGCAAGACCTCGTTCTTCTTTTGCGTTACAGCGCAAATGGGAAAGAAGTATCCGAAAGTATGCGTAACGTAATATATGGGAGAAATAAACAGCAATGTATTGCAGGACCGACTCACAAAACTGGTGTCGTTAAATGTAAAGAATTGCAATAATATCGTGCTGTGGCCCAGATACAGTTCCCTTCCCTATAATGACTGGTGCTTGTCCAGCACCAGGAAGCAACAGTTTGCTGCAAGGGAGGTACACAGAAAGATTATTTTTTCCAATCATGCTATGAAAGACACCACAAAATCAGACTGTCTGATGAGCATTTGTGGTGCGGCGGCAGAGAGGATGGTCGCTCAATACGATGCAAGCATGAAATTAACACAGGAAGGTATTGATTGAATCCAAGCTCGAAGCTCTGCCATGACAGAGTCCATCATTGGTAAATTACAATAAAGCTAACAAGCCCATGTTGTATTACCACACCACAGTGCCAATACATAGTCCATTTATAAAACCTCCCTATTGCCTGAACATGCATACGAATCACAAATGATTAATGGAGAACACTCATAGGGGAATTTCCATAAAAACGACTGGAACAGATGGATTGTACTTGTATATATGGGGTCGATTGACTACCTAGTAGAGCTTACCAACAACCTGCACACAGTCTATACTATTGCACCTATGACTTTCGACATAAAACTACTCAAGCTGTCAATGAGTGTTAGTATGGTTATCAGGACATGAAGCATAGGTTTTGCAATAATCCACCACCCTCAATTGCTGTAGAATTATCAAAGAGTTACTGACATTTAGACTGTATGCTTTAAAAGTTATTGCCTGTCCCTCACAGCTATCTAGGAGACGGAGAGACCGAGGGGATGAAACAACCTTCAGAAATAACCAGCGGCCAAAGCATCTCGATCCCTCACCACGGCAACTGTGAACGACGTGCCCTAATTTGAGTCGGAGGGAACGGAGAATGGGGCACCGGACACAGGCCTCACAAAAACGGGGAGAGGTTGTGCTTTCCTTTGGAACTAATTAGACGGAGTCTTTTCAGGGGTCATGCTGAAAATGCCAGGCCTCACTATGCATGTTTGGCAGTGCTGCCAGGGAGATGGATGAGGGTAGTAAAAACAGAAATGGAGGACTTAACCAAAAGGCTGTGTTACTGTGCAATCAATTTTCTCACACAAATCCGTGAGACAGGGGCACTTTTAAGGGCGAAGCTATTGATTGATTTAATGATATGCAAAATAGACTGTTGCAGAAATATCTATCTATAATATATCTTTTTGATATGTGCAAGTATTTTTGAGGGGATGGGGCCAAATGTTATATATATATACTGTATATATACTGTATATGTGTGTGTGTGTAGAGAGACAGAGAGAGAGAGAGAGAGAGAGAGAGAGCACACTGAATAATAAGATAATGTTGATGAGCTGTAAGTAAATAAGGCCATTTCTACTGTGATAAAGACTCTTTTGCTTCAACTGACTACTTGATGAGATGAGAGCAGATGAAAGTTCAAGAGATGGGATCTTACATTCGTAAGTGTCGACTAATTATGAATTCCAAAAATAGCTATGTGGATGTAAAAGTAACTGCCGCAAAAACATTATAAGTCCTAAAAGCAGCGCGTTGAGCGAATGGAAACAAGTTTTACTCAGCTTAAGTCTGAAGATAAATCTGAGATGCTCTGACCTTTCTCTCATAAACTGAAATGACTCACTTCATTTAGTTCATGTAACAAAACCAGGAATATTTAACCACTCTCTCTGGATACTAGTGATGACACATTTATCACAAACAAGTAAAACAGAGAATGCACAGGATTGCTTCAGTTCCCCCTGTTGGCTTCATGATGATTGTCTATTGTTTGTGGGCCGCACATGAAAATGGCTTTCCAAAAAATACAGACTGGCCCTGTTCTCTTCATGTGGGAGTGATATGCATCAGAGCATTTGCGTCTGTTTTTCATCTCTGTAAATACATTCTTTCTCTTTCCTTCGGCACTGATTGTCCTGTTTTTGTGCAATACGGTCAAATTATTTCGTAAAGGAGTGAATGATGTTGGGTGTTGCTCTGTGGTGTTTACTTTCCAATTCACCCTTTATCTGTATGCAGAAAGTGGAATATTGAGAGAGCAAACAGGAAGATGTGCAAACTCTGAGGTGTAAAACAAGCCTCTAATGCAATGAGGGAGCAGTGGGAGAGACCACTGAGGCACATGCAACCAGCCTTGAACAGAAAATGAGTGTTGACAGGTCACTCCAGCTTTTTATGTCCCCGGGGTAACTGGGAAGCCTAATAGAGTAAAACAAAAATGAATAGGAATTTGCTGTAATAAACAGCTGTCACATTCTTAAGATATAGGCGGGGAGAAAGCCCTGCCAGGTAGTCAGCAGCCATTTCAGTGTGTTCAGCTGCTCCGAACCAGCAGGTACCATGGTGGGGGAACCGAAATCATGACCTGGAGCTGTTTTTTTCTTATTCCCACGTATTGTCATTCTCTCTCTCTCTCTCTCTCTCTCTCTCTCTCTCTCTCCCCCAAACTTCTCTCTCTCTCTCTCTCCCTCTCTCTCTCTATCCCCCTCCAAACACCGTTTTCTGAAATGTGACCAATTCAATGTGCACCATAAATCATACTGTCTGTCACTTGAAAAAGAAGCATGGCTTCAAGAATGACCATAGCTGATAGGATTCAGAACACCAAAGAATTTCTCTCTCAATTTTTTTCCCTTCTCCAGGGGCTATTCATTCCCATTTCACCTTAGTCACCACGTGTCACCTTCACTCCTCTTTCTGTCACTGTGTGTGTGTGTGTGTGTGTGTGTGTGTGTGTGTGTGAGAGAGAGCCGTAAACTCATCAATTTGCTGCTAACAGATTCATTAGATGTCCCATGGTAAAATTGAATCAAGTCATTTAGTGACTAAACACTCCCATTAGTTAGATTTGTTTGGCAATCAATGGCAAATACTCAGAGGAGTGCATTCATCTGCATTTTGAAAGGCATGGCAGAGGCAGCCACACTAATGTGGACCCAAAGAGATCATATTTTGTAGCCAAGAGTCATAATTTACCTCTGTTACTTTCCTGCTCTGGTCTTTCCTCATTACCCAAAAGTGTGGGACCTCCTCAAGACAAAGTGCAGGAGCTGCACCCTGTAAGTAAACCAGCTGAAATATTTAAGTACCACTCTGCTCGACAAACACACAGAAATTGTCTTTATTTTACCGTCTTCAATCATCCAAGGGCTTTACTGTAGCAACCAATGTCACTAATATTCTACTTCATTTCTTTGCCACTGTTATTCATACATCAGACGTAATCTCCGTATTACAGTAACATCCCACGCCTCAGTGCTTTCACCTCATTTCTCTCAAGTTGCCAACGCTGCAGATAGCGCCCTGTCGTTGCCTGAACTCCCTGATGGCATGCAGCACGCTATCCGGTGCCACTATATATTTGTGTGTTGGCTGCAGTGGTAATGAACTGAGCATGAAGTGGAGGAGAATGAATCCAGTCTAAGGTCATCCACCCACACATGTTCTTTAGGAAGACAGGGAAATCATTAATCTTTGGGTCCAGCAGGCATTTCATTTCTACACCTCAATTTAACAAGCAGTTACAATGTAATACATTTAGAACAATAATACAGAATGATGGCATACATAAATAATGGCACACACTTTAAAATATTAATAGTCACTACAGCAAAGACTAAAATAAATCACCACAAAGCAAGATTGTAACAATGGACGTTTGCACTTGGCAAGCATGTTATCTGGAGTTGTAATGGCGTACCATTCGTTTTCCAGAACGGTACCAATGGGTGAGTTAGTGAGCCACTGGTGTTCATCTTAATGTATGCTGACAACATGTTGCACAGTATGTTCTTGTAAGTGTGCCATAGCTTGCTCAACCTTGTGTACATATTTTAAACTAGTGCAGATATTAAGCAGATCTGACAAATAACAGAAAGGAAGAAAGAAAGAAAGAAAGATAGAAAAAAATGATATGAAGAGATAAAATGGGAAAGAACTAAATTAAAGTTAATCAGAAATAAACAGATAGACAGTATATAGATATGTGGTAATCGATGCCAATCAAATGGAAGCAGGTATGAGAATTATGTAAATAATCATTAGAGTACAGTTATCTAAATCTATATCCAACCTGGCACCCCCCTTCCTAAAACCTACGAGTGCATTATGTAGCTGAATGTTAAGAGTACAGAAAATCTATTTTTAGACAGCCCTTTGACAAAGACATTACCAACAAAGAGGCAGATGTTATTGTGGGGAAGAAAGATCCTCACTTTGTTAATTATAAGCTTCATTAATCTAGGAAACTGAATCGATTGGAGTCCCCTTTCTCCTGGTAATAGTGCTTAGGAAAATCCTTCTCTATTTTCAGGTCTTTTGGGTCTGTATTCGAGCACAGACAAAACGCAGTGGAATTAGGTGGATTGCCCAAAAAGATGCACTACATATCAAGGCATTTAGGTACCAAAGGAAATCTGAACCTTGGCCATAGGATTTTGTAAGTGACATGCAAAATGTACAATTCAGTCTGACCTGGATAAAGAAAGTATTAATAGTCAAGGCTTCCATAATGCAATAATTCCATAATTGCATTGTTAATCAATTGGGATGTAGCTGTAGCCTCTCCACCTGATCTACTTGCAGAAACCCTCGGCCTACACATACCCATCCCCACCACACTGTCATGCATTATTTCTATACCACTCATGGTTCATCTAAGTAACCTGACAAGCACACTGTATACCCACTAAACTGTTCAACAATACTTTAATACTCTCTCCCCATCAATTTTATATGTACCATGTATTGACGTACAGTATATGAATTCATCTGCCATGTTTCTGATTCTCTCCCCTCTCTTTCTACAATGTCAGCAGGAAGAAAAACATACATATATATATATATATATATATATATTGCACATGCAGTTGTTTTTACACTGTGTGTTTTTCCTGTGGTGCTTCTAGTGTTTCTGTGTCACCCTAGCAGTGTCAACCTCTTGAGGAGTCATAGCTCCCCCTATTCAATTTGTACATTATGTACAGATCCTTATCTACCTGTGCCCCTGAGAACAAGACATCTGCTGTGATCTCTGAATATTCATAAAGAGAGCTAATGGGCCCAACGTGACGGTGCCTCACAAAATGATCTTATCAAGGGGACTTTCTATGGAGGCAGGCTAAGTGCTCAAAGATCATCTGGGTCTTTTTGCATATTGAGGAATTGGCAGCAGAATGATGAGGCCTGTGAAGAGCAGGCTTTCACTCTAAGGCTCTGTGCACACTGTAAGCCTTAGTGCTCAATTTGGAGCCAAAGTTTTCGTTATGTTTCGTTTTGTGGAGCAATGGTTGCTACTTCTGTACATAGGTGTGTGTGTGGACTACAGTCATCTCAGCTGTCTTCCATGTTTGTATTCACAAAGTGCCTTGTGACAAATATTGATCTAGAGTTATGTCAAAGTCGCATGAATCCCGATATGACTGCTCAGGCGAAAAATCTGACCTGTATCTGATTTAGGACGACGTATGACAGTGGCCCAAATCAGAATCGAAAATATCAGATTCCATGTGATGTCTGCTGCTCGCACTGTTAAGAAAAATTATCTGATTTAGACCACTTTTGCCTGCAGTATGAACTTACCTTGAGAGGGTTATGATTTTATGTAAGATTTTTCATTTTATCTTTATTGAAGGATAACACCAGCCATGCAGATTTGTTACTTTATTAAGTTCGATGATGAAGAATATAAAATATAGAATTGTTGGTTGAATCCCTTTCATTGTGACACCATTTGCTTTATTAGTAATTCGTATTTTGTATGGTGGAGAACTTAGAGAAACTGTAGAGTTTGGCAGTGTGAGAGTGTGGAATAAGAGCTTTTGTCATGCATTTTCCATATGTCATTTACACTCAGCTCACCTCCTCCTCCACAGCAGTAGGCAGAGCACTGATTCATGCCCCACCTCCCTCCTCGTCTACTCCCCGGCTCGCCTTCTGGTGAGGAATGCATAGTGGTCCCTTGCAGGGAATAGCTCTGCAATCCGTTTCAGGACCATGGCCAGCCACATTCTTTCCCTGCCACTGTAAATCCTCCTGATTTGAAACCTGAACATAGACCTGAGTCATTATTTTTTTTTTTCATCGATGATGGTCTCCTCTGTTGTTTAACCTTATGTTATAAGGAGTAGTCAGATGATGAAACAGACCTATGTATACATCAGTCATTCTGAGCATCATACAATATATACAATTTGGCACATTAATAGGAGCTATATAGTGTGATGGTGTGTGAATGAACTGTCATGTTCAGTGTGATAAAGACCATATTGTATCTTGTGTAGACCACATTGTAAATTGTGCATGTATGCCACAACTACATAACCGCAGTACAGCCCTAATGATGTGGGAAATGGGATGTATGTGGAGGCTTGCCCATGGTAATATTACATGAGAAAGTGTTGATAATGGTCTCCGTGCAGTTGTACGCTTCCATGATGGAGGTTAATGTACTGATTCCTATCAGATCAGGCAATTATTACTACTCCAACCACTGCCTTGGCAAAGCAGACATAAATAGCATTTTCTTGTGGACTTATTAAGGTGACCCAGATGGTTAACATGGCTTTAAAAATCATTTTATATTTTGAACAGAGGCCAAACAAATAAAAATGAAGCATGTTTATGGTATATAATCATATAATATGCATGTGGTTCTATTCCAAGAACTCTAACTGCTCTGGTTTGGCTTTTAGTTCACTTACAACCAGCACATAGACGTTGGACATTCAAAGACTGTCAAGATGACATATATTATATTTATGTCAAGATGACATAGCCAACATACTCTGACTGATGCTTAAAATTCCTTGGAGTGAAGTCATATGCTAGAATGGGTTTCCAATGATTAAGTATTTGGGAGTAATTATATATATATATATATATATATACAGTATGTGTGTAACCTTCATGAAATCTACCAATCTTATTCTGCTATATCCTAGTACATTAAAAAAAAATCCAGTAAAAAACAGATAATGTTTACTTTTAATATTTGTATACATGTGATCCAATGACTGTGAATAAATACAAATATCTAGAGAGGATAGTAAAGTAGAATTTCTGTCCCCTCCTTAAGCAGTTGAAAGTCACCTCAGATCTGACCTTTCTTGCAGGATATTGAAATATTTAAGATGGGGGTGGAAGGATGAGCTGAGCCGTTGGAAGCCAAGCTCTTGGAGTATACCTACTTCTCCCACAGGGGCCTATCATGGACAGAAGGCATTTGCTGGGTCCCTGCATCCTACCATCCTGCCGCGTAGCCCCAATCCGCTCAGACATCCATCCCTAAGCCTCTGCAAATAGTAGGCTTTAGCTTTGACCTCTGACAGTAGAGGCAACGGTCAGAATTTGTCACCACAGGAGCCCATCTTATGCTAAAAGAGTTTAAAAGAGTGCTGTCACTGTTTGACTTGTTCTGACATTCATCCTCTGGCAGCCTTATGGTATATCATTTGGATCTCTTTTATCATAGACTTTTCCAAACAGAATTGCAGATGCTGAGCCTCTTGCTGTATTTTGCAGTTCTAATTTTTTTTTCCCCAGTACTGCGACCTCAAAAGTCTTTCAAACTGTTGAGTGTCTTGAGTTTATCAGATAAAACTTGCAGAAGTAAGGTAGGGCATGTATAATCTCTGCTGTCAAAGATGTTGTGTCCTGCTTTGGAAAAAATGACGTTCTCTGTAAAGATAAACTTAAAAAAGAAAAAAAAATTCAAATAAATCTAAGGCACTGAAGTTTTCTGCTTCAATTTTTTCTCTAGAAGAAAGCATCTATATCCTCTCTCTTTTCTCTTGCTTCAAATGTGCAAAAGCTACCTTTTCAGCACAAGATGTATGGATTGCCTCTTGGGAGAAGTCTGAGATTAAACCTTTTTTTCCACTATGTACTGTATATACAGACAGAACACTGTTAAAAATACACAGTGTGCAGTTAACAGCGGGAAACATCATGACCTTGCAGTGGAGTTTGGAATCACCCTCTTGTGCCTGTGCCCATGCCCTCCTGCATGGAGAACGGGCCAGCAGTGCTCTGATGAGACTGAAACCTAGCATTCACTGGCTGCTATTTTATTTAGTTTTTTAGAAATAAAGCACTGATCACAGACTGCTGAGTATTAATGTACGAGTGCTTTGGAGCCTCAAAGCATCATTTAAAAACAACATGATCTAAACAAACTCTGTGGCTCTTTGCTAAATGAGGCCATGACAAGGTCCCCAGGTCCAACTCTTTCAAATAACAGTTCTCATTTCCTCATTATTCACCAGCTTAGATAGAACTCATTGAGCACCAGTGAGCTATGGCGTTTTGGCTCTGTCGTCACTAAGCCATTAGGTTTGATTGAACACGGTGTGCCTCGTCGGACTCAGAGCTTGATCTCTGGTGGCCCACATGTTTAATAGGTGTGACAAAAGGTATGAAATGAAGTGGCATGTCCCAAGACTCGGAGAAGACCCGGAGAACTCACCAGGCTGACACCCTTAACCTGAATTTAATGTGATAAGACGGGTGATCGATGGGTGGCACCCCCGGTGGCATAGCACACAAGCTGGAGTGATTCAGTGCCAACTTTAAGAGTTAAGATAAAAATCTGATGAAAAGGAAGTTTGTGGAAGTGACTGTCCTGAAATGTGAGCTGTGACACTTTGTAGTGTTTATTACTATTATTGTTTTTAGGGGGGGGAAACTGACGCTGTTTTGGCAGGGAATGTAGCTTCCTTTTGAAATCAGCGGCCGGAGTGAAGTGGGATTTGCTCGTGAACTGTGGTGGCTCGCACCAATATGTCACGGCCCCCCTGCACGAACACAGTGACACGCGTATAATGGCGATGCCTGCAAAAGCTGGTTATCTCAAAGGCCAGTGACAGCTCTTGAGGTGGGGTCAAGGCGGAGGGCCCAGTAACCTTCTTTTGAAGCTCAGTGTCAGGAATGGGTTGGGGTTTGACTGCAACACTACAGGAGGCCTGCTGTGTTAGTAGAGCCGGGGAATTTAAGCACCGCTTTAGATTGAAAACTCTGTTTTCTCAGCGATTAACATTTCCTCTTCTTACTTCATTAAACACTGTGCAAGGTGCAAGGTGATCTCGATTTTTGCCCCAAAGCAATGCAGAGTTAATAAAGAACTGAGTCAATAGCCTTCCGACTTGTCTCACAGGCCCCATTAAATAATGAAACTGCTGTCAATAAGGAAATCCGATCCTCTGTTTTTCTGCACCTTGCATTGTAATGATCATATTTCAGGAACAGATCGAACTGACAATGTTATTTGTTCTTACACCATCCTGACATGCAGTAAAGTGAGCCCTACTTATTTATTTTTTTGCCGACTTGCACAGGCAACCCTTTTGCTCTGCAAAAAACCTGTGAAATCAGATAGTTTGCGGGAAAGGAAACTTGCGATACAGCCTTTTGTCAGTCATTTAAAAAGTTGTTGATGTCGGCTTTGAAGTTGCTGTGATGGCATAAGGGCGGGCCGTTGTTCTTTGATAGAACGCAGTCTGAGGTACTGCTGCAGCGTCCACTGCTCTCAGTCTTTGTTAAAACAATCTGTCACGGTACGTCAGACAGCTCCTGGCTTCCGAATTCTACAGATAATTAATGAAATGTGTTTGTCAGACTGGAGAGCACCTCCAGGCCCCGTGTTATCGAATACGGCCCCACCACCACAGGATGTCAGACATGGCGATGAACATTTATTCTCCCAACACTTTTAATCAGTAAGCTGACATGAAGATTTTTTAGCAAAGATTACATGGCCTGGGGTAGCAGCACTCATGGTACATCAGATAAAGACAAAGTAAATAGGATGGTCTATAAGAGAAGAGCTCATTTTTCTTCAGTGGGTAAAATATTTACCAAACTTTTTGCAGTGAAAGATACTCGAAATGACGAAAACCACAGAATGATTATTCTATTTCTAAGTTATAATGTGCCTTCAACTGTCCACTAGGGAATAAGGTCAAAATCCATAGCACTGAAAGGCCTTTCGTATCATGTTGTGTAGCTTCGGTATTTTGTATGTGTTCCTGGAAGGAGGCTGTAGATATCCAAAATGATTTTCCATGACAGTGTGGCACCACTGTGGCGTACTGTAAGTAAGAGCGCTGCAGAGCAGGCTTCCGCAAGTGAGGGGGCTGCTGCCGATGCCTGTGATGTGTACTGTGCTGCGTTCAGCACCACTGGGCACAATGGAAGATAATACCATCACTGCCCTGATTAATCTGTCTGCTGGTGGGGCTGCACCCAGAGATTAAGTCAGCCCACAAAACTGGGCCAAAAATGGCAGCTAAGGATCCATTCATGCCATAGAGGATGAAAATTACACGTGGGACTCGGTCACTGTGAGGGATGAGCTGAGAACAGCAATCAATAGGTAACATGAGAGATTGATGTATTAAGTGTTTGTAATGACATTTTAATCAATGGAACTACACACAGTCACTTAAGAACTCCCTACATTAAACCAAATATCCTGCTTATAGACCTCTGGATAAATCTTCCTACAAGCCTGCTGAAAGGTTTCTAAAATACTATGGTTACTGAAAAGTAAATGTATGTTATTTGGGCTTTTTTTCCGTTGTTTGGTATTGAAAAAAGTAATGAATAATAAGCATGAAGGATGAAACAGATATTCCTTATACCCAAACATTCGGGGGACAAAATTATTAGTCCGAAAAAAATGTGAGCTCCTTGTCCAACACATCTGTGTGCCAACCACTGTTCCTTCAAATTAATTAATTTCATTGTGAATGGCCACAAAAAAAAAAAGTCCATTCTGTTTGCAGCATCAGACTTTACTGATTTTACTAGAAGTTTCATTTACTACAAATGATTGGAACGAGATCACTATATTCTGTTCAAGTTCAGGTTCAAGAAACAGACATAAGAGGTCACCAAGGTCCTAACCTCGATGAATACGTTGAAGCTAAACTGGAAGAAAAAATTTGAACTTTTCCGAGACTAGTGCATGCTAAATTCAGTTTAGACTTGTTATTTAATGTCTGCTGTGTGTGAGAGTTGTGAGAGAGGGCACGATCGCACTTCTTTGCATCATCAGACGCACACAGCTGGTGGCTTGTATAAAATGGCAGCATGCAATTTGGTAAAACAAAGCAATGATCAATATGCCATTATTTGTGAGGAACGTTTAATACAGTAATACAACAATTTGTATAACTCATGTTAAATTTGTGTAGGCTACTCTGATAAAGGCTAGGCTATTTATTTCATATTAGTAGGCTAGCTAAAGTTTCACACAGTTCCATATAAATACCTCGCTATAAATACCTAGGTATCTGGCTAGATGATAGGCTGTCATTTAAATCACATGTTCTTGAACTAGCTAAGAAGGTTAAAATTAAACTTCTTTATAGAATAAGATCTTGTTTTACTTTTGAAAACCAAATGGAAATAGTGCAATCAACAATTTTGTCAGTTCTTGACTATGGTGACATTGTTTACATGTATGCTGCACCCTCTACCTTAAAACTCCTGGACTCTGTTTACCATAGTGCTATTCGCTTTGTTACAGGAGACGCTTTCAGGACCCACCACTGTAACTTATACAAGAATGTTGGTTGGTCCCCTCTAGCAGACAGGAGGGAAAAGCACTGTCTTTTATTTGTTTATAAAGCCTTAGTGGGAAAACTGCCTAATTTTGCTCATGTCACTTTTAAAATTAAAATCCATCTGTCATAACACACGGTCACAGAGCCTCATCTCCCTTGAAATCCCCCTTACAAAAACTAATATAGGTAAAATAGCTTTTAAATTCTTTGCTTCCCATAAATGGAACACTGTTCAAGTGGAGTTGAAACTAAGTATTTGTCTGTCAACCAATTTAAGAGCCTTTTAGATGCTAAGGATGTGCCTCAATGCTGTTGTTTTAAATGATTCTCTGATTTAATTTTTTTACTTTATGTTATTTTTTTTTATACTTAATTTCTGAGTTGTTTAATGTGTTTTGTTTATTTATTTTGTCTGTTTTGTTTTGTTATGGTTTGTTTATTTATTGTTCTTCTGTATTATGTAGCTTCAATCAGGGCATTGCTGCAAAAGAGCCATGTGCTCAGTCAATTCTCCCTGAATTAATAATGATGATGAAGTTAAAGATACGTATACTGGATATCCTCTTTTGTTCTCCCTGTCAAGTTCTATTGGCTAGCACATCAATGCTTTTTTTGTTTTACCTACTGCTATATTTTCTCACTTCTTCATAATACAAACTATTTGCCTTTTACCCTTACTCCGTCTCCACACTTTTAATAATTAAATATTACATTAAATATACCCACATTATGCGTTAAGACAACCCGATATGTTGACGTTGAGCCTTCTGCCGTAAACCGTTTGTGTCTGAGCATGCGTGATGTGCGCGACTACTAGTAGTAGTCATCTACTACTGCGGTAGATGACTACCGTCCGGTAGTGACAACCCCTGTGTTGTGGGCCTATGGTGGTATGGGCCAATTAGGAAGAGTTCAGATACCTGTTAAAAGGGTAGAAGCTGTTGAGAAGCTTCTGTGCAGAGAACTTTTTGGGTGAGAGTTTGGTTGTGAGCTTAGTCTACTGTATGCTCCTAGTCTATGCTCTTCTCTATCAGCTTCAGAAGCGTGAGGTTGATAATCTGTGTACTGTCTCAATTTAGTGACAAGTGTACTAAGCTGTAATACTGTCTATACATATACAGCTGTTTGTAAATATCCTTTTGTTTTTCATTTATCTGTCTTTTTGTTTATATTTTTCACATTGTGGATTATGCACCTGGTGGAGGACAAATACATTTCTACGTTTTGTCTTCCTGCTGCCTTTTGTGCCTTCCCTAAAAGACTCTCGACACGGATACCCTTTGGCAAGCAATCATTTTTTTCTTTATGTTCAATTTTGGAACATTTATTTGATGGTTGCAACATCATTTAATTTCAAAGGCTGTTGGGAGATATATAGTATGTTTTTTTTTCTTGAGTGGGGTGGGGCTAGAGCTATATTCCCTAGGCACAGTATAAATCACCAACAGAGTCAGCTCAAATTAAGCATTTTGTATAGGTCATCTTTGCAGAACAGCCAATATCCTTTGATTGGTCTATGGAGATGTCTCCTCTCAAGTCAGGTGCTTCCACATGCACACACAACTTATATATACATATATTATAAAATAAACAACCTAGTACACACTTCAACGGTTACAGGTGTAATTAATTAAAGAACATTAAAATTTGAGTGCCTCATTAAAAACCAACGCAGATGATCAACTGAAAAAAATAATGATCAAGGTGCAAGAAATTGTTATTTTATAAATCACTGGGACTCATTTATAAAACGTACTTACGCACAGATTTAATCTTAGAGTGTTTGTGCGATCAAATCCACGTCTAAGTACAGATTTATAAAAACCGTCTTTGACGTAGAAAAGGACGTATCTCTACGTCTGGTTCTAGTTCGCGTAAGTACATTTCCTTGTGGCAATACTGGAGTACTGCAGGAATTCGGAAATCTCCGAGCGCCGACACACAGTTTCATCATCATCATCGTCACCACCATCGTCACCATTAGGGCTAATGGTAAAAGGCCAAATTAATGTTTCGCTCAATAAAATCAATTAAACAATTTGAATAATTCATACATGAATGAAATCCACGTCTAATAGGTATTCATTTGAATTCCACACGTGTAAAACATTTAGCTCAATTTATAGCCTATAAAAAGCCTGATAGTGACTTAGTTTTCAGTAGGAGATAAGGCTGCATTGGCGTTGTTAGAGAATATTGCCAACCGCGCAATAAGGAGAGAAAGGGTTTTTCGTGATCGCGCAGGATGATGTATGGCTGATAAGCAGGTACCGTTTTCTGAGTAAAACAGGGTTCCCAATGGCTTCTCACCCCGATTGCGCACACTCAGACAGCCCACTTCAATACAGCACATGCCCGTGCGCGGTCGGTAGTGGAGCGCAGCATAGGCATGCTGAAGGGAAGGTGGCGATGTTTGGTTGCATCGGGAGGGAGACTGCTATATGACCCCGAAAAGGTTTGCCAGATCATCCTAGCCTGTTGTGTGCTATACAACATCTGTCTAAGCCATGGCATAGAGCTAGGAGAAGACGAAATGCGCATGGACCAAGATGACCACCCTCCCATCCCAGCTGGCTGGAACACGCACATCACTGCGCTGAGAAGACGGGAGCTGATTCACCAACTATACTAACAGTATAAGAATAAATGCACACATGTTCACATTTTCTTCAGAATGTTTTATTTAGGCACGTTTGTTCAAAGAACCCTCAATAGCGGACAGAGTTCGGCAACAACCTCACTAACAGACTCATTCAACTGGTGATAGCCGACGAGGCCCCGATGCTGGTGCAGCAGGTGCTGCTGCCGCAGATGCGGCTTCTGGTGCTGCTCGTGCCGCAGGTGCGGTCGCTGGTGCTTCGGAGACATGTCTTCTACCATGCCACATACTTTGCTTTTGCCATTACGCCACCAGACAGACTTTCGAACAATGCTTTGGCCCGCATCTGCTCTTCCATCAGCAGAACGTCAATTTCAGCCTCACTATAATTCTTCTTTTTACATGTTTCTTTCTTACTTGCCATTGTCACAGAGAGTTTGTGCATTGAGGATGCGCTCCGTTTATGCATTGAGAATATGCTAATTAGATTAAGTAGGGGCGTTTTGAGGGCGGAGATTCAGTTGCGCACCATTCCACGATCATTTGTGATTTATAAACGCAGGAATGGCGTACACATGTTTTTTTGTGCGTACGTTCGTTTTCTCTGAATCACACTTACGACCATTTCAGAAAACGTTTTAGATCAAATGTAGGATGGTTTCTACGCAACATTTTATAAATGAGGCCCACTATCTTATCACAGTGTAGGCTACTCTGGGTGCTTGTGTTCCCCAGTGGTCCTGCAGTGGTGAATCCAAGGTCTGTAGTAAACTTGTTGCCATTATTGACAACAGACAAAAAATGTATTAAAATGATAGATTCACTTAACAAATCCAGTTGAATTAGCGTAGTCATCAAATCTGTAAATTATATTATTGTAAATATACTAAAATATATTCTAGATAAAACTACATCTGTGATAATAGTGTACTGCACATGCCATTAACATTTACATTTTAGTCATTTAGCAGACGCTTTTATCCAAAGCGACTTACATATGTGCGACTTACAATGTATACACATTTTACATTTACACTGATGGCACACTGCACATCAGGAGCAATTAGGGGTTCAGTGTCTTGCTCAAGGACGCTTCAACAGGGAATTGAACTAGCAACCTTCTGATTACTAAACGACTTTAGTACCAATGTTCTGTACCACTGTCGCCCATCGCAACATTGTTGTTTCCTGTTTGACAGAGTTGGCCGTACGCTGCTGCCTGCTGTGCAGTCTGGCCTCGGACCGCTTCTAACTGCTTCTGAAGTGTTTTGGTGTCAGCTCTCACTATGATTGCTTTTAACACATCGACTCTGAGATTACTTCTGCATCTGAATTCTATTCCTGTTCCCCTGCCATTCCCTGCCAAGTTGGCCAGCTAGAAGCAGTGTAAGGTACAAGGTAAACCTTACAACAATCATGTTTTTTCTTCCTTTGAAACATAGAAATGTTGTTATCCTTAAACTGACCTATCTAGACATGAGGTTGTTTTCCCTGAATTCCACTACTTACTGGTATTACAATCTGTGAAACAGCGCCACCCTCATCTGAGGTAAAATTATGAATATCAGTGAAGCACTGTTTAACTGCCATAGATATTTTTGTCCATTACTTCCATTGCCTAATTCTTGATCACATTAGGGGCTTGTTGCCCCTCTGCAGTTAAATGGACTGCTATAATAAGTCATGCCTGGTTACGCAGAGATTACCTAACGTAATAGGTTACAGTTATGCATTATGCCAGGAGGTCTCCTTGTTTAGGTTAAGTGATGAATGTCACCAGTTCAACCTAGCAATAAACTGAAGGTGCCTTACTTGCCCAGCCATGCCCTTTTCTATATATGTCCTTGTGAGGTTTGTGTGTGTTTGTCAATGATTTGTCTAACAAAATGTATCGATGTTTTTTTTTTTCTTAACCTTTGTCTTCTGTCTTGTCCTGTCTTACTTACTAACTAACACCCCACTTGTGGCCCATACTATGACGTGGTGGGTTCTACTAGACAGGTCTTACTTTAATAATCAAATAATCTGTTTAGCTCTCTGATATCTCTGTGCTACACATTGTTTTTCATTTGTATATGTTTATCATTTGACACTGATATTTATGCAATGTTTTCCTATGTCTTTTACCATCTCGCCCCTCAAATAAGAAACTTTTTTTTTTAAGTGTTTTAAAGTGTCCAGAGGCGGAGGGACAGCGGAGAGCAGCATTTCACAGAGCAAGCACAAACACAGAAACAGACACGCATCAGATTACTCCAAAACAGCACTATAAGGCTTGAGTCTAGTTTATTCACACACACACATTCACAATTGAATCGCTACTTTGCATATTAAATAAAATAAGATATATTTTGAAAACAGATGTATTGAGCTTTCTGCACCACAGCGCCATCTGGATTTGGTGGGGCAGTGCCCCACGTGCCCCTAATGTAGAAACGCCTCTGCTCACATCTCATTCCCATTGAGATTCATCCCTTATTAGCAACACCAGTGCTGATGATAAAGTTCTGATAATTGCCGATTCTTCTCTGAGAAACATCTATGGCTACTGTGAGCTGTATCTCTGAAACTAGAGCATACGACATTGAATCAAACCTAAAACTGATTGCTAATTCTAAGTACAGATACTCCAAAAACTATTATCTATACCAGACCAAATGATGCTTGCTTGTGGCAATCGGAGATCCCAAAGTTACATTTTGTGTCAGTGTTTACTCTGGCCAAACATATGTCAGACTGGGTAGTATATTTTGGTCCCGTACCCAGTAACCGTGGTGATGTATAGCAGATTATCATCACTCAATCACTGGCTATCATAATGGTGTTCATGTAATTAAAAAATGTAATCTAAAACCAGACGTGGAGACATGACGTGAAGGTGGAGTAGCAAACATTTTCCATACCAACCTAGGCATTTCCCCAAGACCTGAATTTAAATTTAAATCATTTGAAGTTCTTGTACTTAATCTTACACGCCCAAACTGGAAAACCACCCATCCAGTCCTTGTGACACTACACAGACCCCCTGGCCCCTACACTGAATTTTTATCTGAATTCTCAGACTTCCTAAATTGTACAACTACCTAAGAAGCTTGCCAGTAAGATGCAAAAGTGTCGATGACTAACAACTTCCGGCTCCTTAATTCAGATGAAACTGAGGTTATGCTTGCAGGCCGTAAGCAATTGAGAATGACATTATCCAGCCATCTACCCAAACACTAGCATAAGAAATATCGATGTAATTGTCTCTTTTCCTCCCCTCTTAGTCTCCGCCGTGGGAAGCTGCTGCTTTAGCTACTTGCAGAAACCATCTGCCTACACCTACCCATCCCCACCCCACTGCCATGCATCAATTCTACCCCGCTCATGATACATCTACATACTCTGTGCTAGCCTATTTCCCCGTAATGTAAATCAATTGCCACCATCGACAGTTTTCTGTCTCATTGCTCTACTTACCCTTGTAATAGTAACCTTACGAGCACACTGTATTCCCACTAAGCTGTTCTACAATACTTGAATGCTCTCTTATCATCTTATCCACTATTCATTTTGTATGTGTCGTGTATATACCATCTTATGTTTGTGAGTATCATGTACATGTATCATGTATATACCATCTTACGTTTGTGAGTATCATGTACATGTATCATGTATATACCATCTTATGTTTGTGAGTATCATGTACATTAGGGACATGTATGCTAGCATGCTTATCCTGATACGTGTATGAATTAATCTGCCATGTTTCTGATTCCCCTCCCTTCTCTCCCCGCCCCCCCCCCCCCCCCCTTCCTATCTCTACCTGGCCAGCTCCAAGCAGATGGGGCCGAGGTTCTGCTCAAGGTTTTTTTCTGTTAAGAGGGAGATTTTTCCTTGCCCCTGTCGCCTCTGTGCTTGCTCCAGGGTTCAGGCTCTGTAAAGCGCCTCAAGACAATTTTATTGTTTTGCCGCTCTATAAATAAAACTGAATTGAATTGAAGTGAATGATTGCTCAAGCTGTGAGTTTGTCTAAACTGGGACAAATCAGGTATTGTGATTGTTGGCTCAACTTAAGGAGAATGTGTAGATTCTAGAAAAGAATGTTAAATGAGAACTACAACTTATATGTAAAGGGGATGGAAACTAGTAATATCAGGTAAATAAAAGCCCATTTCTTGATATACTATACCCATAGTACATTGTTTACAGTGTACTTAATAGAAAAGAAAAATAACTAGATACGCAGGTAATACAATTTTGCATGCCAGTAGACAAGCTGTTTGAGTTAGCCTTATACATTGCATTGAACTTGCTGGTGTAGTGCACTTTGCTCCTGTTTTTATATGCTGACATCCACAAAAACTGGAAAAACACCCTGTGTTCCTACCCTGCGTTTATTTAGAGGCTTCAAATATAACCCTTTGCTTGTAATAACTGCTTGTTGCTTTACTTTTCAAATAAAAATGTCCTAAATGCCAATGTCTATTTTCTTCTTCTATAAACATAATGGATATTTTTTTCACAGAGGAATACAATCACCAATGTACCTTTGTAACAGCTTTACTGTTTTACTGGCTTATTTAAAGGAAACAAAGAAATGATGATATACACAAATGTTGAATAATTTCTTATGTATGCATTGTTTTCCTTTAGATTGCAAGACTGCACAGCGGGCAAATAAATAGTCTAAAAGCAAGATTAAGGAAGACTGCTTGAAACACCTCTTTTCCCATGAAAGGAGTGTATGGTTGAGCTCGTCAGTCTCTGTTGTCCTACTGCATGTGACATAGTTCAGGGCTCTAGTGGTTAAAAATAAACTGAAGAGGAAAGTACTTTGAAAGAGGCACAGCTAGATAATAACAAACGCATGCAGTGAGTCCATCCATCAATAGAAGATCTTGAAGCAGAATTTCCAATCTCCCAGACCACATAGTAACACAGGTACATAGTCACTGAGGAGAGACAATAGATTTGGCACGTGATTAAGGAGCCTAT
This sequence comes from Clupea harengus, assembly GCF_900700415.2. NCBI lineage: Eukaryota > Metazoa > Chordata > Actinopteri > Clupeiformes > Clupeidae > Clupea > Clupea harengus. The sequence goes on from NC_045156.1 coordinate 3,672,656, forward strand.
TGATTTCAGCTCGAAATATCAGTTTCGAAACATCAGCATCAAACCATCTGTTGACACTCTTTGGACAATGAGAAAACAGATGTGTTTTGGGGATGAGGTTTAAGGTCAGGCATGGTTGACAGGTAGTTAAGACTTAGTTGACTTATTGACAGTCTTTTCACAATCTGTAAGGAGCCAGCAGATTGTGTTGCCAACCATCAAAAGGAATTCTATATGACTATGCAGTTTAATCTCACAATCTGTACAAAAGGGCTGGAATCTCAACTGGAGACAGCCTTGAGATTAAACCATTTAGCTGTCACTGACTCGACTTCTGGCTCCTACAATCATGGCCGTCCAGGAAGGACCTGGAGCAACTTCTCATTATGAATGGAGTTTGCCGGGTGGCCCGAGGTTAACCCCAACACACACACACACACACACACACGCGCGCGCGCCCTACTACCCCTCATCCCTCCTACACTCCTCAGTACAGCCCTCAGCTGACATTTAATCAGTGTCACTGAGTTAGTCGCAACTGTGTGGGGGCCTTGGATGTGCCAGACAGAGAGAACCAGGGCACCTCGCAGGGTCGTCTCCTAATTTAGGCTTGTGTATATTTAGCTAAAAAAATAAATCATCTTTTTTTCAGTTTTTTTTTTCTTTCCAAGAGCTCTTAGGTATGTGGAACATTTTTATCCTTCAATAGTGATGTTTTAGCGTTCATTTTCCCTGTCTTGCCTGTCAGGACAAGACCTCAGGCTGCCTTGTTATCATAAAATGGAGAGACAAGAGGTTTATAAAAATGTGTCTATTTTAATTGGTCCTCAAGCAAATGTTTAATTTTCTTTCATCAAAAAGCACAAACTCCAGGAGAAATGACAGATGGCAGAGCCTTTACTTTTATTCTGATTGATTCAGCGAGTGCAACAATATTTGAGCGACTTTTAATGTGGTTGACAGACGTGTCACAGCCACAGACGCAAGGATGTGGGCCGTAGGGGGAGAAAGAGCAGCGTCTACAGTCAGGCTGAAGTATTGATTTCCCCCTTTTTTTTAAACTAGGTTGTTTCACGTCCATAGCCAGCAGTGAGTCTCTTAGCAGAGCAATCGTGCTGTTAGTTAGCTTGATTTCATCCGTTTTTCTCTCTCACTCTCTCTTTTTTACACACACACACACACACACACACACACACACACACACACACACACACACACACACACACACACACACACACACACACACACACACACACACACACAATTACAAAACTGTAATTAGCTCTTAGGTCTTCTACATGTTCATTGTTGGAATGTCAGAAATGTGTTTATGCCCACACACAAGCACATGTACCTGTAACATAATCCAACACAACACAACTGTAATATCATAAGATAAGAGGTGAAATTACTTAAATTAAATTCACTTCAGGACTCTACAGCAGATACGTCATTGCAGGGGAAAAAAGGCCCAACTCATAGCCTCCGACAGAATTTTGTGCTGCATTGAAAAATCTAAATATCACCCACAATTTCCTGTTGTCCACAACATTTATGTTGCACATCTTAGGTAAATCCCCCGACATGGGAAAAGGCAATGGCTCCTTAGGAAAGGAAATTACTCAAATTATTGCATGAAGGAGTGACTACATACTAGTTAAAGAGAGTGCTTTATTGAAAATACCCATAAGCAATACAACTGAGACGGAGAACAAACTTCCACAGTACTGTCATCCCTAAAGAAAAGATGGGGAGAAATAACAGGTAATCATAAAGAGAACCCTGGCACAGGATGCTTGCTTCAGTAAAGGTTAGCTGCTTCAAAAATTGGCTTATGAAAGTAGAGTAAGTCTGGCATAAAAGCACGACCTATAATACAAAGTAATACAAACAAGCGAGATTCAAGATAGCAGTATGAAAACAGAACAACAGTTTCCTCAGCAGCGGAATGACAGTTTTGAACAGCCACTAAACATTTAGCTAATCTTTCACAGAACATGGATAAATAGACAATAGTAAGACACTGACTCAGTACTTTGTTTGTGCTATTAATTAGACCCTTTCTGTACGGGAACATTTGAAATAACGTACAACGGTCAGAGGCAAGCCATTGTCTGTTGAGGTACCATAATTAGCTCAATGACAAGAACCTGGCACACAGGAAGAAGCAGTAATAGGTTTGTTCAAAAATGATAAATTACACCAAATGAGATTCATGCCTCTTCACTGTTAATGTTAATGTGGTGCTCTCGTTTATCATGTCCTAGACAAATTCTTAGTTAAACAGCAACAAAAACAACAACAACAACGACAAAAACGAAAGAAAAAAAACGAAAAAAAAACATGGATATGCATGAAATTACATATGCATACCAGGTCATATTTTTCCCTGATTTATTTGGATGCATTTATGGTATGTTAATGCATTCATATTTTTTTACGTTGGTGTGCCAACATTTCATTTCAGCCAAACAACTGTTATTCTCAGCTCCCTTCATGTCATCTTTCATGTCGGTGGGGGTTGCTCAAGGTGGTCCATGAACAAGTCAGACACTAATGAAATGAGCAAATCCATCTGGGTTTCTGGATGGCAGGAGAAATTCCATTAAATCTTGGCAAAGGAGACTGATATCTTGAGTCTGGGCCAATGAGAAGTATGACTGCATCACCAGAAATAATGACACCCATCATAGTTTTCCCAGCTTTGGGGAGTGTGGGAGTCTCTGCTGTCATGGCTAAACAGAAATACATTCGTTTTGGTATATCTGCAAAGTTATGATGCTAACACATCCTCTCAGAGATGATGCTGTGTCAACAGTTTTGTGTTATTGTCTTTTCTGTCTCTTCATCTAAGTGTATTCCATGACTTAATTTGAATGCTCTTTATTGGAACGTAATATAAACACATTGTAATATTGTTTATTACATGGCTCAGCAGAATACTCTGCCCTGATTGGTCAACCAAGGTGTTTGGCTGTCTCTTGTCTACTGAGTAACAGACCAGTGAACTGTGTATCGTCTAAAGACAGAGACAACTCGTTTCTCATATTGCTGACTATGTCCTATGCAGACATTAACCTTTCACATTGATATGTATCTGCTGCCAAAGACAACTTATATCATGTGCAGAGGATATGATTTCAAATTGATATTCATCTTCAAATTAGTGACTTGTTTGGGAGTGGTATAATGTATAGCAGACTGGTCTCTGTCATAATAAACCCCTTAAGGATGTTAGAAGACCCTCCAATTGGTGTCAGGTCTGGATCCCCTGAGGTGCACACAATAGTGCTGCTGGCTATGCATTATCCCTGTTTCACTGAATCTGTCGCTAAAGGACCTGCAATGTGTGTCACTCAGAATGATATGCGCACACATGCACGCACAGTCACAGTATGTGCATGCTCAGTCGCTGTTGGCCGTCGGAGGAATGATACTGATTGTTGGACTGACTGACGGTTGCCGGCTGTCGGAGGAATGATACTGAGCCTCAAAGAAATGCTGTCATCGTACAGAAAATTGATATGTGGCTCAACCCTGTATTGTATTATGAAATCATTGTCTTGTCCAGTACAGCATAAAGGACACTAGCAATAACAGTTGCTGAAGAGTGGTGGACTTTCTGTGTTGTAAGGGGACAGGAGTTCAAACTATTTAGCCATTTAAGCTCATTTAGTGGCCAAGGCAGGCCCAATCAATGAGCAGAACAAAGCACGTCTGTTTCTTTTGACTTCTATTGAGTGTCAGAGCTCACTCAGCACTGATTCCTTTGGACAACAACAAAAACAACAATCTTTGTCAACAATCTGTGCCAGTTAGTGGGAATTTGAAGTGGGTTTAATCTGTCATAACATGCAAACAAATCCTAAACGAAGCAGGAAAACAAAACTTTAAACGTCTCACTCTTGCCTCACACTGCCTTTCTGAATATGTGCAACTACTGTTGATAATAGATTAGGAAGACCAACCTGAGAAAGGCTCAGAGGGCTCCTTTGCATCCTTTTGTCAAGGATGGTTTCATCTGTTCTATAAGCAGTATTTATCAGGGGAATCCAAACAACAAGCGCTTGTTTCCATCGCCTACATCTAAGTAAAACCTTTGTTGATTCTCTGCAGAATTAATGCAAATCCGGAATGTTCCACTGCCAGTTTTCAACATACAATTCACATACTGTTTTGTGGGCATCTTTAGGCGTGAAACTCAACTGAGACCTGATAAACAAAGAGATGCACAAAACAACTGAAATGTAAGAATTATGGGTAGAAAAAAAACCATCTGGTGCAAAGGTGTGCAGCTCAACTTTAGGAAATGGAAAAGTTATGACAGAGGGGACAAACTAAAATGTCTATTAGGTATCCACGGAAACCAGTTACAACAACACAGAACCAATGAGCTGTTTTGGAGGGGGCGGGCAGTGTCAAAAGGCATTTAATGAAGAATACATTATTAATGTTTTGTTTCACTTATTAATCCAGGGTTATATTTAATGTCAGGTTTGTACTTGTGCTTTCTGAATTGATTCTCCATGGGTCTCTATTGTTTAGGAAGTAATGTGAAAGAAACAAATCAATACATGAATATAGAAATCAATTCAACACAGGGAGATCGTGGGAGCTCAGCCTTGCGCTGGGTTTTATGCAACCAATGTGGAGATGCCGTGTTTGGAATTTTTGGGCACAGCAGGCCTTTTCAAATGGACTGTTCTGATAGTTCTCACATGAAACACTGAGAAAAGGCCTCATCTATGGCCCTACCCCAAACAGATGGCTGTGTCTCAAACAGAGGGAACTGGATGAATTAAACAGAGACACAAAGCGATTCTGACAATAAGTACGAGTCGTGCTCAGAAAAACGCATATGCGCAAGCCAGCTAATTAATGTATATCCAGCTGCTCAGTTATTCTGCAAATAACCAGAATGCACAATATGGAATTCACGACACACTGGGTTTAAACGAAGCGTTTTATAGCCTATATATGCAGATATTACACAATTCTATACATTTATGTCATAATAATTCTCTCAAGTCTGCTGGGGCAACATTGTCTCATTAGGGAAAATGAAAAATGACAGCCTTTAAAGCTTTTCTTCCTAATATGACAGACTGGGCTTGACCATGACATGTAGGTGTTAGGAGAATGCACACACTGATGTTGACAGTAATGATGATTGAGAATGAAGTAGTTGTGTTCCAGTAATTACTGTAAAGGAGGTAAAATGTGCTAGCCCTCATTAGGTTCCTGTTCTTTATAAATGAACCAGCGGCAATCTCCAGAGGCTCCTCAGTGGAAATATTCCACGTCTGCCTCCTTGAAAGAACAATGGCTTTTGGCGTAAGCTCAATAGCTTAACAATTCTTAGGTGTTGGCAATCGATGTGCCAGCTAAGCAGATGCTACTGATATGGGAGGAAACAACATAGATTTTACAACCTGTTGAGTTACGCTGTGTCCCTCAATAAATCACTGGGATGGGAGCTTGTCTGAGGGCTTGTACTGCTCACAGAGGCTGCTGTGCATGCTAGGCGGGGGTACTCCTCAGCCTGAAAGGGCTAACTGACCAGGCTGAGAGGACTTATCACAGCAGCAACCCTTAGCAAGTACAGCCTTCAGCGTGAGTGCTGATTTCACACGTGTACATGTGCAGTCCTGTGAGGAAAGACACAGTTGGTGTAAACCCCAGGTGACAACAACCGGAATGACTTTAGGACTCTAGGAAATTTCATCAGTGTGCTGTTCGGGGCTGTGTGCTGTTTTCCCCTTTTGCTGTCACCTTATTTAGCAGTGTCTTATCTGTTTATATAATCAAGAAAAAAAATCAACAAAGGCAGATAAGATCCCAGTGAGAGCATGCCCTGGAGAGGCTGTTTGTCTTCCTCTCAGCATTTTTTGTCTCCCCAAATCTGTTTTGGTTCACTTCACTGAGCACCAAAAGTTCACTCGAGGTCCAGAGTCATATGGAACCTGCCTGTCACTGTGCCATTTCCCATTAGGAACCTCAGCGACTCCAGACTGACAGATCCAATAATTCCCACATCAAACACCTCATTTCTGCTGTATACTGTATATATCAACTGCTACAACATTTACAGCCAGAGGACAGCTGGACCGAAGGCACTTTAATACTGAGAGAGAGAGAGAGAGAGAGAGAGAGAGAGAGAGAGAGAGAGATCAGGTCTATTAGAACTTGGAAAAGGACCATTGGAGTGTAGCGTAATTAATTAAGAAACTTCACTGATTCCCTGTGTTGTCAGACATGCTTTGGGCTCGGGAATTACGTTGGATATAATGTATAGTGTTGGACGACTGATGTGCAATAGGAAAGCCATGAAGACCTTTTGGAAAAGAAAAAAAACATCAACTGAAAGGTAGTCTGCATGAATCAAATGTCCTGTCATTCCTAGGCAGCCTCATGTTGGTTCAGCTATGGTAGAAAGGTAGACGCACTATTACAGCACCAAAGTGCACTGTTCTTTCCTAGACAAGTACAATCAGTCCACAGGGCATTTCAGATAGAAAATTCTCATGATAAAATTCACTCAAGTCAAAAAGGCATTCAGGGCAGAGAGGAATTCAGCCTGTATCAGTAATTGTAAAAATTGAGAACATCTCCATTCAAGCATCAGTTATTGTTTTCCTATGTTCTCACTTAGCTATAGCCAGCTTTAAATACAACTACATTAAGCAATTGCGGAGGCCTTCTGCTAATGCTAATGTATGAACATACAGACTAGCCACATTTAAGATGATCTGTTTTTTTCAATAATGAAATAATTATTTTTGCTCTCTCAGTAAATACCTTACATAGGTTTGGCAAAAACACAGCCCAAAGTATGAAATTATATCTTCAACAAGCTTGCCTGCGGTGCATTGTGGTTTGTTATGTGTCTCAGAAGCAGGATAACAAGATGAACACTAAAAAAGTATACTTTCCATGTTGTGAAATGTTATGTTGGTTTTACCCTTTTACTGGTGGGTGGTGTGATCGATGGCCCATGAACTGAGTGGGCAGATTATGGCCAGACAATGCTTAGTAAAAGACATATTTGGATTGTGGATTGTGAGGCAGTTATTGGTTGTGTCTGCGTCAAGGGCTTAACCACGCATTCTTTGGGGGGGTCGTGTCCCCCCCAATACTGAGAAAATACCAATCTGTCCCCCCTAATATACAGCAGAAAATATGTTTAATATATGTTCTCCTTTTATGTCAATGGATCGGTCTCTTGTTATGTCCTATTTATTTTCAATTTCAGCACAGAGACATTACACTATTCCTTTCGATGTGAATTCAAATGGTCAATGTAGTCCTCCAAACTATGTTCTAAATGTGCACATTTTCAGAATTGTATAGAATTATAGGCAATGCACTTAAAAAAGAAATTATAGGGAAAGGTATTCATTTGGACCCCCCCCCCCCCCCCCCCCCCCCCCCCCCCCCCCCGCCCTTGATCGGCGTAACCCGGCAACTATTGACATGGCCGAGGAGGAAATTACTAATTGTTTGCGCCATACATAGGGATACATTAGACTGAATATTTTTTTACATTGACAAGGCTGCCATTATAAAGCCACCTAAGGCGATGAGACTACAGGGTACATATAAGGCAGGCAATTGAAGATAATGTCAGGTACTTTTCAAAGTTTTAAAGTTCTCAAAGTCTTTTCATTGAATTTCAGGCCCCACTTTCATGTTAAACCCCGCCCACTTCTGGTTTCTATCATAATACAAACCCAGATCATTTTAGTAACATAGACGCATATACAAAAAAGCATTCCTAACAAGAATCCTTTCTGAATATATTTACTGTGCAGACACTCAACAGAGACAAAAAGAATTCTCCTGAGAAACTTGTCGGCACAATGGGTGCAGTACCCTTTTTACTGAGCCGAAGAGCCAAATCCTCCACTGACTGTCACAGTTTAATTACACTTTTCTCCACATTAATCAGTATGGTATTGCCCAGTCATTTACATCTGATGTAGTTAAGCTAATATGTGCCACTTTACTGACAAAGGGAGAGGCAGTACATTTCCAGTTTATTGTTCCAGATGCCCACATCAGACCATATCCTTGTGTGCAGAAATAGATTCATTTATGGATTGTAAGGTTATACATTTCTTGGAGTTCTCTGTAAAATGGTCATAAAATAAAGATTATCCTAGGGTTATAAACCCAAGCCCAGAAGCATGACGGAACATTTTTATCCATACAGGTTGTTCAGAAGCAAGGGTGGGGGGGGGGGTTTGTACAAAATTATGTCTTTGCTCTTCGTCGGCCCAGCAATAAATTGCCATGCATGATCAGGTTGACTAGGAGGCAGAGGAGGGGTGGAATATTGATGCTGAGGTTATCTCACATCCTGCTGAATGGGTCTCAGGGATGAGGGAAACTGACACAACAAGGTCAGAGCAGTCATCACCTTAGGAGGAGCCACACTAAATTCCCCTTCCCTCAGCTAGATATGAAGTGACTTTGACTGTGTCACAGAAGCTAACTTTCTTCTTTCCGCGTGTGCACAGGGTACAGTCAGCTACATCTTGATTCGTCACTCATACCATCATCTCATTTCATAAGTGTTACATTCAATTTCACATGAGAACTGCAAATCAGTGATTTTTAACACCCATCGCAGTGTGAAAATGGATTTAGTCTTTTTTATTACCTTATTAATCAATATTAATACAGTGCATGATATAGCCCCTCTGGGATGAGTGAAAGGATATATTGATTCATGCACCTTGTAATAGAGACACGTACATATGGGGAACGTTAAATTTAATCTCCTCATTTTAGTCCAAAATTCACCTCATCTGAACTCCAACTTCAAATTTATTGCAGTCCTCTAAGTGCAGTGAAACAGTCGGTAAAACTGTATATTTAAATGGAAGGGAGCACGATATTCAGAAGACACTTGCACAGTGCACAAAGAAAAGTTTTTTTTGTAAATGCTTTTAATTTATGAATAACAATTATTCATATAGAGCAAAGATATTCTCACTGTTACTTATTCTCGGATGGACAAGAATGAATTGGACAATCAGAGGTTAAACAAATTAAAGGAAGTAACAAAAGCGAAAGCAAGAAAAGTCCCTTTGTGTGTTTCAGTTTCAGTTTCAGTTTGCACCAGATCCAGATGGTATCGGCCACTGGACAACCTTTCAATTGTCTGTTTTAACTGACCAAAAAAAGAAAATGCCTCCATTTCAAAGCCCTTCCAGAGATGGCACAGTAGAGGCGTATCGATTGTAATTAATGTGGCATATGAGGTGATCTAGTCAAATGGACCTGCCTGAAATGAGGTTTCCAGTGATTTACGCCACTGCTCCGTTTGACTAATCTGCTCCAAATGCAGACATCTTGTACGATGGGGCCTGCATCCCAGGCTGGATTTGACATTATCGTCAATTACATGCTAATCGAAAATGGAATGCATTATCGCTGCATGATTTGTGTCAGTAATTATGTGGCCCAGAGGAGTGATGGCTCCGTGAGCTTGGCAGAAACAGCACTCAGCACACTGGAGCCGCTCCTCCTGTTTACCGCATAGAGGAGAGGTACTACACTAAAGTAGATGTATGTGCTTGGACGCCGTACGTCTCTGCAACTTGCTGCCAAAGGAAATGACTAAGCTAAAGGCTAGAAGAATGGTCAGTCTGTGATGTAGCAATGTACGTCAAAGGGATGAGTTGCATGCTCCTCTACATTAACACAGCCATTTGCAGCACTAGATCAGACGAAGGGAGTTTATTTTTATATACCGGTACTCAATCGAAGGTCTATTGTAATGGCAAATGGCACATAATGGGTGTATACATAATGAGTAACACACATACGCTGCTGCACGGTAATGGACTAATACATGGAGTGGGTCAGTGACTGGCAACAAACAACAAATGACAGGTATCAAAAAAAGAGAACATGACAAAAAAATATTTCACATATTTTTTTTCACAGATTGTTGTTGATGTTTTATGGAGCGCTGACAACAGAGGTGTGACAGTAACTGACAAGGCAAACACTCTGTAACAGCATCCGCCATACATACAAAACCATCTGTCCCCCACCCTTCTGGCGGAAAAAGGGGAATATCATTTGATAGACGGTTTCTCATCTGAAGAAAGAAATCTGCATAATCAAAGTGCCCCAGTACTATATGAGGAGGTCAAGATTCAGAGATATGCATCAGAGAAACATATTGTAAGCATATTAAGTGATCATTTGGCAAATCACTAGTGCTAGTATCATGAAGAATTACCTGAGACTTTAGGTAGGGAAGTTGCCAGTATGTATGTTCCCCCAACCCATGACTTTGCATATTTTGTCTTCCTCTCACATGCTAGCATTTAATGAAAGGAGAGTGAGGATCAGACAGGAAATGAGCGGAAGAGAGAGATGACCTGGGTCTGGACTCGAACCTGTGTCCTCGCGGGCACATATACGTGGGCAGCTGCATTTGGCATGGGGTGGTGACACTACCGCTGTGCTGTGGATCCCCCTTAACTATGCCATTTGCCTAGACCTCTCATTAATGAAAGATTCATTAGACGACCAAAAACAGAGGAATTTATAACCGTTGGCTATGATTTATGGGTTCTCCAGACGAGCATATGGTTACTGTGTCCTTCAGTTAGAACACTGCCCTAAAGGATATGCCCCCATGCTGCCCTGGATCATAGCAGAGGTTACACAACCACCAGGGTATTCAGTGAGACTGGGTGGGGCTTGCATCATCAGGCTCAAAGTGATGGAGTGGCCCAGAGTCTAGTTATGGACTGGGCTTGATCCTCATTATCATTCAGTTTGCAGGTTGCAAGTTGTCCTCAGCCATGGCTTTCGGGAGGCTCTACCGAAAGGAAACTCTTGGAAAATTTGAATCTGATTACACTGTGTAAATACTGTTTCAGATTGACATTTTGTTACAGCACATTTTTATTCCAAATGTTAACAGTTTAATGACATTTTAGACATTTTTAGCTTTTAAGTTCTGTCAAAGCAAGCTCGATGTTGGATAATAACCCAGAGGTTTTGATGAATTCAATCCCAGGTCGGCTCCTTGATTCAGCAAAGGAAATATCCCCCAACCAAAGTGAAGCAAATGGCCATTTCTCTACACTGCATGTGTGAGTGAAATATGTAAATCAACACAGCTATTTATTGATATAATGTTCTGCAAACCCTCGAATCATGGTGGGTAACAAGAGACTTGCTGTCACTGATCTGACATCTATTCATTAGGAACAGGCAGTGACTTTGCCACAGCGTAGCCACTTCCACAGCTTCCTCAGATCTCCGGGTCACGCTTCCATACTCAAGGATCTTTGGAAATCTGAATGGTGTCATATCTCCGCCATTGTCTGCATTTGATCCAATTGTTCACTTCCTCAGCGAAACACACGGCAAAATTAAATAAATAAACGAATGCTTTTTGATAATTACTGCTCAGATGGTCTGTGATTTTATGTATTTATTATTTGTATTGTTTTTAGCTGATGTTTATCTTTCAAATTGAACAGGAGGCCCACACTCAGGGCTGTCAAGCACCACGAGTGGAAATGATTGACTAAATAATTTTATTAGCTCTGAAGTTCTCTGTGAAGGCAACCATCTGTTCTGGTTGAATTAAGCTGAGGCAGTCTTTTCTCCTGCAAGGAATCCCAGCCTCTGTTTCAAACACACATAGAGACACACACACACACACAGCTGATTTGAAATCCAATTATTTTGAGAAATGGATGCGCTGTAATGGCCGTGTGCGAAAGCAAAGAAAAGGTATTTCGGCTAACTTGTTTTGGACTCTAAATACTACTACACAAAGAAGACAGTAGAATTATTTACCTGTTGTCAAATAGTCTCTTTTTACTCTGGATCAAGATTTGATTATTCAAAGCCTTTGTATGATTTAATTCAGGGATTTTGGCCAGAAGCCTGTCTTCATCCAGTGCCTTTCATTCGATGATTGAATAGGGTAGCACTATGACAGATTGTATCATTATTGTTACTGTTGCTGATGATATTATATTTAATACAGTGGACAGTCCCAGTCAGTGGAAATACACACATTTTTTACTCACTTCAACTGTGCGCCCACTCACATCATTTTTGGGCAGGGATTAGAGAGCTCCACAGGCTTACTGTTCGGCTTGCAGGTGGATATGTTCTGTTAAAATTTTCATGGATTAAGGTCAAAGAGTTTTCATCAAATATTTATAAGAATGAATATTAAAACGAAAGGATGTGGAAGGTCTGGGTGTGTGTGACTGGGTGTGGGGAATGTTGTCAAATTGAACTTGGAAGAGAACCACCTTTTTGTCATTAAATGGAGATATTAATTCAGTTAAACCACCTCAATTCTTAAAATATTACTAATTAATGAATTGCCACAGAGGAAAAGTGTTGTTTAAAGGAGAATGCTTCATGTTATGACTATTAACTTCTCATTTCACTCCTGGTAAGTTAAATTCAGTCTATGAATAATGGCCTGAAGTAGCCCTAGATTGATTCTAATCTCAATTTAGAATATATTTTCATCTCAATCTAGAAAAATCTTGAATAATATGTATTTAATATTATATTATGATATCAGTGCTATGGCACACGATTTTACTGAGCTACAATTGATATGAGAAAGAAGAAAGAAACTTGCATTGGATTTGTCCTCAACATGACCATATTCCATGAAAATGTATTTGAAGATGATACCAGTAGTAGTTGCCTATAGAGACATGTATCATCAGAGCACAAATTGTTGCATACCGCCTCTTTAATGAGGGTGTGATTTAAACCTGTAAGGGGTTTAATGCTGTTTCTCAAAAGAGAACTGAATGATTTGAACTACATCAATTACCAACTTGCCTCCAATCACACAAGTTGTCAAAAATAGGAAAGACCTGTAAACACATCCGACATGGTAATGGGAAAATACTACTTACAAGTTGGGAATGACCTGTAAACACATCAGATATGGTAATGGGAAAATACTACTTACAAGTTGGGAATGACCTGTAAACACATCAGATATGGTAATGGGAAAATACTAGCTGCAAGTTGGGAATGACCTGTAAACACATCAGATATGGTAATGGCAAAATACTAGCTGCAAGTTGGGAATGACCTGTAAACACATCAGATATGGTAATGGCAAAATACTAGCTGCAAGTTGGGAATTACTTGTAAACACATCAGACATGGTAATGGAAAAATACTACCTGCAAGTTGGGAATGCCTGAATGCCTGAGGGCACAAAACAACACTTGCATTGTGCATGTGTTAATGAGGTGGGATTCCTATGCATGTATGTTTGTTTATGGGTATATTGTACATTTTCTGCAGTTTTTATCTTTATAGTGTTGTGGATTCTGACAGTAATTTAAGTATAGTGAATCACACCATCATAGCATCAAGCGTAAACCTTATTTGAGACCTTTCAGGATGCAAAAAATAATATTCTATTCTCAATATTATTAAACTTTGAGCTTTTGCTGCCTTTTATACATTATAGTAAAACATCACAACCTTTACAGGTAGTTTGCCTTTTTCATGGGATTTGACAGAGTTGGAATGTGTCTGCCCAATATATCTAGCACATGATAGATGTGGCCTAATCCAATTTGTCCTTACCTGCCAACATATCCTTTCAAGGACAGATAAGAGTCATGAAAGTCTTCTGAAAGGAAATGCGAATATCATTTCCTCTGCACAACTGTTAATGTTTACTGTGGCAGCACTCACTGATGTTTTCTAAGTCATAGCCTGCAGAAAATTATAATTTTGACAGGCCTGAGAAGGTGTATCCACCAAATCGAAATTAGAGAGACAGTTGGAGTAAGCAACAGAATATTAACTGCCATACTGTGACCCCTAAATATTTCACACTATTTCAACGTATTGACCAGTACACCTTTAATGCATTTAACTTAAAGATTAAACTGAGACTAGAATAATTCATCGTATGATATAAGAAATTAGGATCAAATCAGATCAGTGGGATTATCAGGCAATTGTTGCCATTACCCTCAGATTAATTTGAGTTTGATAGCATCAGTTCCTTTCTCTTCAAAATCAATGTCATGAATATGGAAATTGTTTGCATAGTAGTATAGACATATAAATTGTGTTCCACAAAATAGAGTTGTGGATGGAATAACTGGAATGAATCTCAATCAATGCAATCAAAGCAATCAAAGCCTTTGGGAAAAGACCTCAAATTCAGTTTGTAACAGCATCGTTTCTCTCTTTGTGATGATCACAGTCTGTGTTAGTCATGATGATACATCCTAAATAAATCCTAAACAAATCAAGTGAGTAAGCGGTAAGAAAAAGATTGACAGGCTTGTTGGGACTCGCATAGGGGCTAAAACAGCTTGTCGAATCACAGCTGTATCGGAAATCTAAACATTATACAGAGCAAAAGAAGGTCCGCAAAAAAAGCCTTTGGGAAGAGATTCTTAAGTGCGTCCCAAGGCGTACCGTCATGTGAACTCAGACTGTTGGTTAGTCAGCTGGACATCAAAGAATATGTCAGTTGTGTCCACTCCACTCCTATTTCTGTCACTTTGCCATCTCAGTGCTCAGATCCAGTTAGATATGGCCTGTAGCTTACAATTATTGTCAAAGACTGCATGAGAGAGGATGTCTATTCTCAAGTATAAAATTGTGATTCTGACATCATGGACTGCACATTTTTGAAAAAGTATTATTTTCCAGTATTCCCATAGGACAGACAACACCAAGCACATGTCAAACCTCATACGTATTTCATCCGTCTGACATTTGTACTGATTGTGTTTGTGCGTGCCGCTCCATTCTCATAAATGTCTTAGAAGGTGATTGTGCAGCTGTCTCGCCTCTTGTTGATCACAAACACCATTGAACAGGTGACAACAACTCATTATTATTTAAATGACGGTGGCCTTGTAATGGGGTAGGAACTCAAATGGCTCAGAGTAAATAGATCATGGAGGAACTTGAACGGTGAGCATTGCTTGGGGGTGGATGGAGAGGGGGGGTAGAGACACAGAATGTCAAAAGGGTGGCAGCAGATGAACTGAAATGGCCTATTATGGAATTACGGAATTAGTTCTGAGGAGGGAAGAAATGGCCATTATGGTGTTGATTGGGATATCAATTTTCGACATCCTGACAAAACATATCACGCTAATAGAGGTCTGAGAGGTGATTATGGATATTCCATCAAAGAGGTCTTCAGGATCCTCGCTGTGAGGTAGCAATCCTAATGAAGCATAATGGCACATGGAAGGACGGAGACATGTGCAAGTCTGACCTTCTCATTAGAGTGTTTATTACGCCAAGTTCAGATTCTCTATGCATTGTGTATTTTTATGTTAATTATCTACCGTAATTTCCGGACTATAAGCCGCTACCTTTTCCCCACGCTTTGAACCTTGCGGCTTAAACAATGACGCGGCTAATTTATGGATTATGATACCTGTGACTGTATACGGTGGCTTTGTGTTTACGGTGGCTTTGTGGAGCTAGGATGCTAGCATGGATGCAGCCGCATGGATGCTTAGCTCCACGCAATTTCTCAGTGTCTCTCAATAACTTAACTTATGTCAAAATAACCACAGTCGTAGACAAAACACAACTCAAAACACTTTAGAAAATAAAATAAAAGTTTACAACAATACAAATCCAGTCTTTTCAAGTTCTTTAGCTCACTGGTTTCAAACTAGCATCTTTCTTCTATCTCGCTGTCTTCAATCTAACGTTCTACCTGAACTACCTTATTTCTGATTGACTCTTGCAACTGTGCTCTCTTAAAGCAACAGTGCACTTATCGTAACTGGCAAAACTAATAATATGCATCACTATTGTATTACTTTTGATATTCATTTTAGCCTGTGTAAAGTTAATTTGTTTCAATGTACCGGTAGGCACCTGCGGCTTATAGACATGTGCGGCTTATTTAATTCAGTTGGTGCGGCTTATATTCAAGTGCGCTCAATAGTCCGGAAATTACAGTATGTAGGATTCTGGTTAGCGGTTAATAAAGCCATTTTCATATTTCTACTATCTCCACAACACTAAAGGCTTAAGTGTATCACAATGAGACGAGAGAGAGAGAGAGAGATAGAGAGAGAGAGAGAGAGAGAGAAACTCCCTTTCAACTGAGCAATTTCATTTTACAGTGAATGTTATGGTGTACTTTATAGCGTAATTCCCGACTATGTATACTCGTCGTGGTTCGTTTAATTTTTTGTCTTTCACAATTCAGACTGGTATGTCTGCATCCTCCAGCCACTTAATAGTAGCGTGGTCGAGAGCGAGGAGACCGACTAGCCCATTGGGTGGCTTGAATATTGGGCATTCCTGAAGGAGGTGTGGGATAGTCTGCGGGGCACCACACTCACATAGGTCATTTTCAAAAGCGCCAACCATCTTGAGAAAGGACCGAGTCCTTCCCCAAACCAATGAATTGACTGCACCTGTGTATTAACCGTGTTTTTTTTCAACGTTTCATCATCGTGTCACGTGAAACTATTATATATATTCATACTAGATCTATTCATCTCTCATTCTGATTTAAAATGCAAGTACGTTTTGGGTATTTGGCGGAAGCTAGTTCGCTAATTCACTAAGCCCTGAATGTTTTCAACCTCTAGCAACGCCCTGGCGGTAGAGTTGCTAGCGGCACAATGCAAGGCCTTTTTATTTAACACACATCAATTTCTTTTGAACTTAAGAAATTAGAAAATGCTTAGATGAGGTGTGAGAAGGTGAGAGGAGCCACATTACTGTGGTGGAGAATAAAACTGTCTTTATTTCTAGTTTAGAGCACTGTTTGAAGTCATACAGTAGCACAACAGGTACATTTTGCTTTTAATGAATTTCTTTTTGAGAAAAAAAAAATCATACCCATGAATAGCCAGCACCAGAGTATTAACCACAGAGCTGCAGAAATGTGCAAAATCAATGCATAAAATGCGGTTATTTGTCGGGAAATTATAGTAATCCCCCTGCAAAAAAGACTATGCTTATCCATTACTGAAATGTGATGAAAGTTCATATTTCTACCCTTTGTGCAGTTAACTATGATAATGTATTCAATACCAAAGTTGATTCAGTTGTTTTGTTTTTGACTGATTCTCAGTCAGGTCATCACTGAGCAAACAATGTTAACTACTCTTTTTTTTAGTTTGCCCGTGAACAAAGGTTTGATGCAGCAGCTCAAATGATCCCTGTAATTTGGTGTGACAGCCCTTATCTGTTTCGAAAAACACCATTAGATTCCTCTGCTTATCAGAACGTGAAGTGAAAGAAAGTGTCAGACTGGTTTCCAAGCATCCATTTGATGAACAGTCATTCCCCATGAAGCAACTCTACTTTATGCTCACTTTTTATGCTTGTATCCATAGACATGGTGCAGATAAGGACTAACACTTCAGTGGGGCTGTCAGTTTCAGACACCCTTCAAACAGTCAGTAGATAATCTGTAAAACATCAAATACTTGTCAGATAGCCCTGAAAATCAACATCATGCCCACTTACCCTGACTGTCACCTTCTAACATTCGCCTAACACCAATCGTGACCTAAGTGTCCAAGTCCTGTCCAAGTGTTAACTGAAATGTTCTCCTTCCCCATAACCCTTAATTCAAAGCCTATGTATTTACTGCACACATTCAACAGACTTTCAAAAGATTTCGACAATCAACAGAAAACAGGATTAGAGAACAAAATAGGGCACAAAACAGGGTACTATTTACTCAGACCAGTGTTCCGTTTCTTACTATAGGTGGATCTTGAGGCAGCAATACATTTACATGCAGAGGTATGAAAGCGTTTGGCTTTCTTATAAATAAGATCTGTTCTTTAAGAATGAACACGTGGAATCCAATGTGAAGGTAATGGCTGCCAACATCTTGGCCTTGTTTTAAAGTGGTGGCAAAGCTAATTCCCATTATGACAAAGACGGCCAGATTTGTTTATTTTACATTCCATTGGGTGACAGTGGTTCAGGAGGTAGAGGAGTCATGCAGCAATCGGTCACTAGTTTGATCCTGACACTGAACCCTCAATCGCTCCCGATGCCTTGCGTAGTATTCTCCGCCATCGGTGTGTGAATGGGTAGCTGCATGAGGCTATAACATGATTGTGAGTGACTGCCGCGGCCAGCCCACAGGTTGGGATGTGGACTTGGAGATGCAAAAGAATTGCCGGAGCAGTGGTTTCAGTTTTAAATGCAAAAGATTTATTTGCTTTCCAGGTTTGCAGGAATTAGCAATCGCAATAATCATAACCAAACAAAAACAAGATTCAATATCAAAATGTAGCGTAAGAGTGTTACCTCAAGAAACAACTCCTCGCAGCAGGAAAGCTGTTGTTCTACCTCAACCCCCAAAAGGAACTGAGCTAGCCTCTTAAAAAGGCCTAGCTATTACCATTAATTGGCCTAATAGGGCTGACCCATGAATATGGGGAAGCATAGCACATTGTGCATACTATTAACAAAACAATTAATTCATGAGCTATACATTCAATAACATACTATGTATTGTTATCATATCAAACACCACTTAACCCAATAGCAAATCACCCCACAATGCATAGTTATTACATAAGTGAAATGTGAACAAAACAAACACCCTTCTGACAAAACGCCCCACGATGTAAAAGTGTTATCCCAGCGAGAGCGTGCTTTCGCGTTGGGACCAGTATGTGGAACCCTGAGAACCAGGAAGTGTGAGTACATGTCTGTTAACCAGTTTATGGATGTTATCGAAATGTAAATGGCAAATGGATGAGACAGTGGGTACCCAGTATAAATCAGTATATTAGCAACAGCAGAGGTGTATGAAAATATTATGTTGTATGAATGATATATACAGTATATGGTGGCAGACCAAACAATACACCAAAACTCGCGGTAAACACCCGACACCAATACACCCTTACACCGTGTATCAAACAAGGGGTGGTTTTGGGTGAGTTTGTGATGTTCGAAACAGTGAGAAGGGAAATGTTCAGCTTCTCACAATGATAAAGCACTTTGAGTGCTCTACAGTAGAAAAGTGCTACATAAATGCAGTCCATTAACCATTAGCAAAGCCAGCTCTGATGAGCACAGCACTCACTGTAGGCCAGCTGCAACTCAGGGATGTATAGGAAGACATTCTGGTTTTGCAATTATTTAGTAATCATAGGCTGTTCCATGCCACTTTTGAAGAGTTGACTATAATTGTCTAGTACAGACAGAAAAACTGAACCAGAAAGCCTTTCAAGTTTCATATAAACAAACACGTGTGACGGAGGCCATGCCTGAGGCATTGACCAGTCATGGCACAGCCTCTAGAGGCCCCCATAGTGGTACAAACCAGTTTTAAGTATAAGGTGCCAGCCAGTGCTCACAAGAATGACCAGTTTAAGCTACAACCCCCTCTCCACTCATATTTATACCTGCCTTCCTATCTGCATTGATTGAGCATGACAGGATGCCTGAAGCTAATTACCTTGACTTTAGTCCATCCATTTTGTTGCCTTAAGCGCCAACCTCTACTGGGCTGTGTCAACTCTCCAACTTTTCTAATTGTACCTGATCTACCACCAGCCATCACTGCTCTAGACTAAAGCCCAGAACGCTGGTGCAACTCTGATGGATAGGCTGCAAAATGAGAGCGTTTTGCTGGTCTACAGTGCTGGGTATATGCTTTTGCCCAACCCAATAGATCATGTTGACAATGTCATAATCATTTGCAAACTGAGCCAATTTGTACAAATTTAAGGGATACTTCCTTTAGAGGAAGGACAAGCCTATGTTTTTCTCCTGATCAAAGTAAATGATGGTGTTTAGCACAGCTCGTATGACATACAATCTCTGGTGAATTCCTCTGCCCAGTGTGTTGGATGACGCGGTAGCTCTACAGATACAAGGCTATGCGGTTTGCTCACATCACATTTACATTTAAAGGCCCTTTTTTGCATTCAGATACTGTGACACTATTACAACAGAAATGCTAGGTTGCTAAATTCTGTATGAAATTGGATTGTGGCTGAACATAGGATTTGACTGACCTGCCAGTCACATCCATCTTTATCCAACCCTTCCTACCGCCAAGCTACAACTATGCAACCCAAATCATATTTAGATGGACAGTCCTTCAAATGACTTACTGTGAATAGTGAAGGTCAAGATGTATTGTGTTGACTGTGAGGGACAGTAGTGGAAATGGTGTTACAATATTACTGTAATGCTTCCCATGGAGGCACAAGTGGCAGCAAAGGGAATCTGATTGGATGGCATCAAGCTCATTCAGACGGTGACCTATCAGATATTTTTGAACACATTCGTTGATATTACTGAGAATTCACCTTGATCTTATGACAATGTGTCAAAGAAAGACTGAAAACATATATTGACACTAAGACAGCATTGAGCATATGGCATACAATGCTAGTGTACAAAAGGTCCTCACAAAGAAATTGCCTTTATTTTTATTATTATTATTATTAGTAGTAGTAGTAGTAGTATTGATAATAGTACTACTACTACTACTACTAATAATCATAATAACAATATTAATACTAATACTAATAATAATATGATATTATAGTTGTGCTAGCCTTGAAACACACTGTGTTGTGCTTTAGTGACACTGAACTTAGGCTGCGGAACGCAAGATGTGAAATGAAATTAACGCGTCTATGATTCTCCAACACAAAACGTAGCCGTTATCAATGAAAAATGCTTTAAGGTGGACCAGAAGTCAATGTGTCTTCTGAGCAGATAGGCTTTGCTGTTCAACTGCAGCGACACTTCTAGCGCGCATGACAGAAGTGTGCCTTTCTTGTCTGCTTTGTTTCTGGGATCTTTCTGTTCTGCTTCGCCGTCTAATGATTTCCCAGTGTGATCCACCACTGACATGTTCTTCAAGTCTGATGGATTTCTGACCACACCACATGTGCTCTTTCTCCTATTGGAAAGTTTAATTATGCAAGTGCAGGCTGCATGTTCAGATGTGAGACTGTTACAAATGAAGAAACTAAACGCTAATCATAGGACACTCATAGATCAACCTTGGGTAGTCAATTGCATATTTGACCTAATGACTATACAAGCAAAATACTATCCATCTATTTGAAGTGGACACCCCTGGACTGTGGTCTGTGTTTGAATTTTTTGAATCTAGAATCTAAACTCTATAATTAAACTCTGCACCACCTATGGTCCTTTTCCATGGTCCTACTGTATGTAAGACTTTTTAAAGATGGAGCTCACAATTCGATTTTGGTTTCGTAAAAGGCTATCGATATTTGAGTTTAATAGCCGATCAAATTACACTGGGATTGTTCCAGTCTCGGTCCGACCCTCAGTGTTTGTTTCCAATTCTTAGAGCCAGGACTGTGAACGAACACTGATTTCTTTTTTACCACTAGGAGCAATTTGTTGAATTTGAGAAAAAGTGTATGGGATAACAATCGTGGGCTGCACTCATGCTGTGTTCTAGTCAAATATGACCATTTTGAGATTTCAGCCTTTAATACAAAATATTTTCTTTCATCTTAACATCGGGAGGATTCATGACATCCTTCACTCTACATACCTGAATGGATAAAATAAATGATAGTAAGATTCATGTAGTTGTTCTCAAATCATTTTAAATGATTACATTTGTTGTGTGTCCGGTCAAAAATGAGAGGGTCTTTAAAATGAATGTTAAATGAATAGTGAGTTTGGGTAGTGAATGAGTTTTGTGAGTATATATATATAAATGGTAAAGTTATCAGATATCACATTTAATGTAGTCAATTGGGTGTTCATATGAATAGGTATGCATAAATCACACCGGACATTTTTGAACGAAGACACAAGTGTAACAATGTTGTACAATTACTTATTTTATTATTTTAAATGTGTATAATATATATATATAATTATGTATGAAAAATATATTGTTAAATACACAAAATGGTAGTAATCGTGATTTAGATTTACACTAGTTGTATATGTATGTTCAAATATTTTGTGAATTTCTCATATTTTGAATAAAACTTGTTGCCGAACCACAACAACTGCAATTATGTTGTCAACCCAACATGAGGGTTAAGCAGTATTATTTTGTATGATGTGGTAGCAATAGTTTATGGATGTAGAAAAATATGTTTAAAACATTTTATTTGAGATTCTTCTGTGCATAAGTTGATTTACTGAAACTGTTCTGGTATCATCATATTTTCATATTTTAGACCACAATAATTTGAAGTCTGGGCAGATTTTCTTGGGCCTATTTGTGTGATTTCTCTCATGTTTTGTGTAACGAGGTAATGAGGTGGTGATTTAAAAACATCCTGTTATATTTTCCTGTATCCAGGCATCTAGGCAGCACAAAATTATTGAACTGAGCTGTGAAATATGACTTTTCAAGAATAATATCTAAACATTATCATCTCATAACTGTGCCATGTGCATGGAAGTGTGCACATGTAATGTGCAGTGTGTGGTGCACCGCCCTGCGCAGGAGCTCAGTACTGCACCTTTGGACATGGGAGGTGGGCGTGGGGGGGTAAAACTCGTAGGTCGTAGTGTCTGTTGCTAGCATGCCTTTTTAAAGTACCAGTGGAGAGATGTTTACTCACGGCTCAGCTCTGTACATAATGGTCCCCGTTACACCAATCTCTGAAGACCTCCTGCGTTTGTGTGTAAGATCTGTATATTATGATTGAGGAGGCAGAGGTAGTGCATCATCCATGTAGCTTCCAGCTCTTTCCCTATGTTGATTTTATTTTCGATTTCACTCTCCCTGAGTGAGTGTTGATCCTCACAGGAGTTGATCTTTCTGGCCATTTCAGTTGCCTGTCAATCAGGCGAAGGCTGGCCTATCACCAAATAACAATGAATGCAGGTGGACTAGTTGTTAAGATAAGGCGAGATTTCTGCTGCTTTAAGCTTTAAGTCCATGTCAGGGCACTACAATCTCTTCTGTATGTCGACTGTGGGAACATATTCGTTCAAGTTTTGAAGGCCAAAGCTATTATAAGGCCCCTCATAAAATGTGTAGTCCGTTTTGAAATATAGTCCTACCAGTGACCTCTCGCATTCCACAACTTAGACCAATTTGTAGAAATAAAGCCTGGCTTAACCTTTAGATTTTTTCATGCCTGCATGCAAGTGGCACTCCTGTGGCAAGATTTGTGGTGCTCTATAGGTGGTTCTCTCTCTCTCTCTCAGCCAGTAAAGGCTGCTCTCCTGCTGGGTATGCTTGTGGACTGACAAGCAGTGTCATTCTGATGATAGTGCTGTTTTTAAGTTTTAAAGTTTCTTTACTTGTCACCTGTCCTATATTTGGGAGCAGTGAGCACACACACATTAGGAGGATTGAGCACACACGCACTTGGAGCAGTGGGCAGCAGCCGTGCTGTGCCTAGGGAATAGTTGGGGCTTAGGTGCCTTGCTCAAGGGCACTTCACTTGGACACTGAGGGAAGGGAGAGCGCTGGTCATTCACTCCCCCGGCCACAATTTTCCTGCCGGTCAAGGGGAACGAGCTGACCTGACCTTAAACCTGCACAGTGACACGCAGTTATTTTCATCTTTGTCTGAAGGAGGATCCCAAATTCTTAGCAATGAACAACATTTGGCCCTGAGTGGATTTTATGAAGACCTACAGAGATTTTGGGACAGGGCATGTATGTCTATAAATGCTTGTGATGAGCGATGAATGATTTGATGGTTTGTTGGTTCCGTATGCCATTCCATACTAATAGGACACTGACAGGATCTCTCTTTTCCTGGAGGGCTAAAGAGGAGGTCCTGTGTGTCTAAAAACATGATGTGCATCAAAATTAACTCTAATAGCCTGGGGCAAAGTTTAAATTTTTAATGAGCTAAGATCGTCAGGTCTGAGGCCAGAGTATTCCCTCAGATGATCCTAATTACCCCATAAATTTGAACTGAGAAGCCAGAAATGCCTAATATTTAGCTTTTTTTTTTTTTTTTTACACTTTCACCCAGCATGCCTAAGCCCACCATTTATTGGGCAGTGTTCACGGTTCATTTAAATAAAAATGAAGACACCTAAAGCTCAGCAATCAAAGAACACACCACTGCACACCACACATCTCAATGTTTTTGCACGTTGTAGGTACTCTTTGGCCCTCTGGCCTTAAATTGACATAGCAGTTGTACACAAAATGTACAACTTTTACAGCATGTCGCCAGATATATCACAAAATAGGTGAGTTAGAAAGCTAGCTAGGTTTGATCAGTGCCAGCTTTGCTGATACTAGTGTTTACATCTGTTAGCTAATTAGCTCTCCGGTTTTAGGCAAAAAACCCTTACTTCTGCTTTCAGATTACATTCTATATGATCAGTATTTAACATTGTGTATTGTTCAGACGATGAAGAAATTATTTCTCAGTCTCTCTTTTAGTCAAACAAATGCCTTTTTATAGATTCTCTATAACCAGAATATGGCATGAGTTTCTGTGCTCTGCAGTATATAGAGCATAACACTTTTGGTTGAATTGAATTCCACCATTCCCTCACATGAAAAGTCGCAACCTAGTGGCGGTATTGCCACTTCAACTGCTTTGTTATGGCACTTTGCTTTTACAGGGACATGTGGAGTGACACATAGAATATTTCTAAAACTATCAACCATTTCACAGCCATTTAACCATAATTGCCGGCGGGCAATGAAAAGGTATTGGAGATTGTAAACTGTAGACAATTACTGAGAAAGATTTTTGAAGGGATTCAAGATTGCTTTCACCTTCATCCACTACAAAGCCACAAGGGTCCTTGTTCCACCAAAAGTTTTATTGAAGAGGACCTAGCTTAACCAAGGTCTTTTAATCACCGAACGCCAAAACATTTGAATGAAACAGGAAAAATAAACAGACATGACAGGCATGGGCAGGTCATCATCCATATGTTGTGAATGTTCAACAGAACCATTTCCCTCTCAGCTTCTTGGAACTTTGGTCTTTGTTTTGACAGTGCTAGAGTACCGACTGAAAAAACAACTTTTGTTCTGCATGAGTCAAGAGTTCAACTGTTCATGCAGCCCTCAAGGAATTGCACTTTGCACAGGAATAACTTTGAAGTTATTATCTGAGCCATGTTCAAGTCAAATTTTCTGTCTCTGCAAAACAAAATTGAATTGGATTGAAAGATCTGGGTAAATTTGATATTTCGTTTGATAGAAAAATATTAGGGATAGCCATTTAAATGCACAATGCAAACCTTTAGTCTGAGTACTTTGTGATAGATTCTGCAAATGTTCAAAGACAAGTACTTCCTCAGACATTGGCAGAGACCTTGATGGCTGGAAATCTGTGATAAGGTGAAATCCCCCCTCCTCGCCGTGGCAAAGACTCATGTTGCCCTGCAAGAGACTTGGGTCTCCCCCTCTGGAATGGTTGGGTCCGGGCTCCCCGCATCTATGCTTGGAGCTAATGGGACCAATTGAGCCCAATGGGCTGCCCTTTTTAATGTCATGCACAGCTAGCACGTGTGGGTGGGCAGATCACTGTTCTACATTTGCAGCGCAGTCTGTGCTTAGCATATAAATGAACGGATAGATAGAAAGATACGGAAGTGCCGATGCGCATCACTCCAATTTCTGACACGGAAGTGCGGTGGAAGCTGTGCCCGCGGGTCTTGTTTTTGTGCCTAGTTTCTGTGCCTTGTTTTGTGCCTAGTTTATGTGCTTAGTTTTTGTGCCTTGTTTTGTACTTAGTTTGGGGCCTAGCTTGGGCCTAGCATTAGCCGGTATTGGGCCTAAATGGGCCAAGTAGGTGCGTAGGGGGGATAGTTTCTTGAGTTACTGTGAGTACTGTCTGTATTTTGATTTATGCTTGTGTATTTTGTGGACACATGTATTGGGGGCTGATACTGGAGAGTTCCCCCCTTTGTAAATAAATATATATATTTTTATAAGAGCCACCATCTCCTGCACCCTTCTTCCCAACTACACCACCCAGTCCAGTCGCCACATCCCAAAAGCGTGGGGTGACCGCCTCGGTCCCTCACAAAATAAAAAAAAACATTTCAATCAAATACCATTGATAAATAAGAGTTTTAAAGTGCAGTATTGGTTACGCTACTTTGCCTTCAACACCTTTAGAGTTTTGGAAGCACGGTAGTACCCTACAATTAAAATCCCTGTAAAACCGCTAACAGGTATATCTCAATTGAAATTATTTCATTCCCAACACCTCCACACCAACACCTCACATGTAATTTGATTGGCTATTTAGATCAAATTTCAACAACCTTACAGCAGATTCGCGGACAGCATTTTTAAGGCCGAGTGGTTTTATCTCTCTCACCTATTCCCCAAATCAGACTAATAGGACATATCTTGCTGATCTGTCAAAGCTTCAAAAAGTGGAGGCTGACCCTGCACTCACCTCATCCCAAAATGCTGCTTTCAAAGTTGATCCTGTGTGTTAGATCCAAACAGAACTTAACTAGAATTTTTTTTTCTTGCATTGATTTGTTTTACTGTAATATCTCCATCATCTGTAATTCAGAGCTTGCATACTCCACTTTTCTTCTGATTTACTGAAAGAATTCTCTGTGAATGATTGAAATGATATAATCACAACAGCTCTATGCTGAAACTGGCGTTATTACACTGAAATTTTATGCAATTAGCAAATGCAGTCGAGACACACGCTCAACGCACATCAAGTGGAAAATGTGGATCGTTTTTGACTGATAAATGAGCCCGTTTTTTTTTTTTTTTCAAATGCTTGATGGTTGGGAAAGTGCACCACATAAAAGGGTGCTTTTCCAGTGATATGAAACTGAGATTTTGTAGTTCTAAATACACGCTGAAGATGAAAGCATGCGCCTGACAGGGTTGGTAATGGCAGTAGTGGATATTTTTGCCAAGCAATAAAAGCCTTGCACCAAAGTGATGCAAAGACACTCCTGAAAGCCCGTCAACCCCAGGGTGTAATTGGGACCATTATTTTGTCACAAAAAAGGGGATATGTAACCTTCACAGAAATTGTGTGTCATCGCTGCTAAAATATATCAATATATCAAACTTTAAGAGAGGACAGAGACTAATGACCAAACAAAACCAGACTATTTTAAAACCTTCTCCTGTGTTGGATCTCGGTGATAGGAGCTGGATGAAGATTCTTTATGAGGAGACATTACATTTTACATCTTTAATTGAAAGCATTACAGGAGTGCAAGAGAGTGTGTATCCTGAATGGTATGTGATAGGTGAATCTCTGGAGTGAACAAACAGGTATATGAAATTGTTTATTATGAAACAGTTTCACAATTTAAATGTATATAGTTCATACAAGATTTTCCTGGCATGTTTTTGCTCTCTCTCTCTATATATAATATATATATATATATATATACATATATATACATTTATGGAGAGAGAGAGAGAGAGAGAGAGAGAGCAAAAACATGCCAGGAAAATCTTGTATGAACTATATACATTTAAATTGTGAAACTGTTTCATAATAAACAATTATATATATATATATATATATATATAGGGCTCTGGTGAAGTTCTACATATGCATCCTCCCACCTCAGAATGTGAGGGCACAGTGTTTGCTTTGGTAAGTATTCTGCACTGATTATGAGATCACTATGAGACAACCCCCTGATACAAAGGGAAGTCATGTCATCTTTTTGTATTCTTCTTTTGCAGTCATTCCTTTGCAGGTCTTTCTGCTTTGTATTTTTGTTTTCCTTGCAGAGCTGACATCACCAAGACAAGAGCCTCAACATCATCATCTTCAGTGCTTTCAAAGTCTCAGTCAACTGTCTGCAGTGTGGACTGTGGCTGGAAGTGCTGAATCCAATCAGACTAATAGCAAAATAAATTGCTACAAATGTAATTCTTAACCTCCTTCAGGTGGCCCTAGAAGAGGGTGAAAGCACAAACAGTCCTGAGCACTGACTCTGTTATGCCAGGGTTGTGTAGGGTAATTGCCCCTGGTGAAACAGCATGTTCTTGTTGCTCTTGTTTAGAGAACTGCTTCACCACTCAGGGGTTTTTTTCTACTGCTTGAGGTCATCTGCATTATAATTAACAAGACCCAAGCCGATATCTGGTGAAGTTCTGACAGCAAGTATTCCAGCATTATATGCATCATATCAAAATAGGAAAACAAATATTATATTTAAATGTATAAAGCTAAGTAATAACACTGCCCATCCAGTATCAGACTTGGCTGAGGTGCTGGAGCTTTAGTCAGACTAAATGTAAAAGAAAGAAACATCTTTTTAATTTTAATTAAAATATTTTTTCACAGATTTGAGTGTGTGGATGCTTCATACCATTTGGTTTCAATGCATAAAACTGAAAAACGAAGATAGACATACTATGTGTGCTTTTGTAGACCTTGACCTAATGGGGAAGGGCTAGAGTAGGACTGCAGAGTAAGGTGCAGTCTATTCAAAACAGACACACATCTCCAGTGCTTTAATAACATTTGTTAGCTAGGTTAAATTGTGATTTTGAATATCACGTGTACATTGATTTCTTTGATATGTAGAAACAGAAGCAAAGAGATCAGACTCTGAAATTACAGGAAGTGTACTCAACTTGGCTGCAACAAATATCCCAAAAGTGTGCCTCACGTTGTTATGGGTGGTTGCCTGTGCTCTGCCTGTAGTCACTAGTCTATAGCTGTCTTCAGTAAACATCTTGATGAGGTGTGTGGATCGATAAGAACCTGGCACAAAGATAAGCAGTTAAGGCTGCCTGGGCTTCCGTTGTGTCTCTATTTGTATGCTGTGCCCATGTCCTCATTCATTTATCAGGTGATACAACATCAGAAGCCAAGCCTCAGGGGCAGATGAGCTAACATGTTGGCGCACATTTTAGGCGTAATTGTGTTGCAGCGTGCACCTAAGAACATGGCATGGTGTGTAGAAACAGGCCACACATGAGCGCAGAATGAGAAGTTGCACTTTTTTTTTTGAATATGCGTTCAGGGGAGGGTTGTGGGAAAAGTTCAGTTTGGGTCAAAATTACAGGAGAGGAAGCGCAATGAGTGACTGGTTACATTGTGTATAAAGTGTGGAGAGCGCCTTTTCCGCCTTTTAAAAGCAGGTATAATCCAGAGTGTGTGTCGGATATGTGAATTAAGGAAACTTCCAGAAACAATTGAATCAGTATTCTGAGCACCCGTTTTTCATATTTGTAACATGTTAAAAGCGACCTTCACCTTTGCCTTGTTATGTCTTGCCATTTCTTTTTCACTTTACCCACTTCCATGCGTGCACATGCCTGCTTCACTATTGAATTTGTTTGTTATAGCTGCACAAACAGAATATTTTTATAATTAGCGTAGAATTACTGCCCTGTATGTTTATTTGTATTGCTAAACCTTTTATTCCTTTTATGTCGGTTGTGGGTTTCACAATTCCATTTAAATGCACCCGTGATTGAATAATACCGCTCAGTTGTGGGCGCAGCAAATTACAGTAGGAGGGTTTTGACATACGTTGATTACGCAATCAGCTGCAGGTTTAGTACATGATCACAACGGTGACACATACTAATATAATTATTTATATTGCAACAAACTGCAGCTTAATACACATAGTTAACATAGTTAACATATTTGATGCTGTTTATATGCTATTCACATCAAATATTTTACACAGCAGACACATATTTTGCAGTGATTTTCTCATCACAAACACAGTAGCACAGCTCTACTACTTATAAATAAATGTCACAAGATTCACACATTTATTTCCTGATTCACATATAAATGTCACGCGATTCAGAAATGTAAATGCTGTCACATTGATGTATAGGCTAAATGAACATGCATTTACAAGCCACTTGTGAGCATCCCTGCATTTATTTGTGGAATTTTGACACTTCCCTGACGAGGTTTGATTCACAAATGCATATTTTTCAAAAGGGACACTCTGCAGTCTACCAGATGTCTATTACTATTTTAGCCAATCACATGAACATAAATTTGAGGGCATGATTGAGTTACTGTCATCTGTGCAGTGTCCAGTAATGAGGCCTAATACACTATAATGTACATCTGCATACAACCGCTTACACAAACATGCAGGGATATTCATGCACATTCGTTTGTCTATAAATAAATGTAATAGCGTTTACATTTGTGAATCGCGTAATATTTAAATGTATATGTATGACAGCTAGAGGATCGTTACACAAATGTGTATGGGATTAGAAATGTTGACTGAACCTTTAAGTAATGTCTGTTGGACACAGAATTACAGTGTACAGCTCACATGCACACAAGGCTCAAAATATTCAGGGAAATTGACATGGTGGACAACACTAACTACAATTTACTGAGTATATACATTATAAAGGCAGAAACTAGCAGGGGTAATGTTCTGATATGGGTTTGGAAACAAAGGAAAACTGAGATTGAAAAGCTAAAACCACCCACTGAGAGGGTCTTGTTTTCCTTCTGTAGACTCAGGAATGGTTTACATTTTAATTATGGGTTTTGCCTTCCATTCAATAACTGTATTCAAACTAAATAAGATTGCAAGGGACAGAAGTTAAAATAATGACAATCTATACAAATGTACAACAGTAACAACAGTGTTTTGCCAAATGCATCCAGCCATGCTCCAATATGCCGCTACAGCTTGGCAATGTGCTCAAGAGGCATGAAACCACATTGAGCAGCATTATCCAGAACATAATTGGTTACAAAAGAGAAGGCTTTCATGACATGTACTACATCAGAACACTGGCTAAATCCTATTCGGTTCTGGAAACGTTTCATTCCACCAGTGCTTGTGATGAACGGGAACTGCCAGGCAAGGTTTAGAAATTGTCTGGAAGATCTACAGAGAATTTCACAACACTGTTGTGTGCTCATCACTGTGAATCTGAGTCTGATGTGAGCGCTTCAGGATTTCAGCTCCACTTCAGGATGGCTATGTGTGATGTCTGGATTTAGTTATGTTTTGGCATCTACCATGTAACACTGTCTATTCAGTTTTTACTTGCAGTTTTTACTGTGTGACACTTGAAGTGGATTACTGTAATGTAGAAACACAACTATGTGTTTGCTGAAATCTTTAACCACAGCAGCATTTTTTATGTCGCATGAATGAGAGTGTAATAATGGTATTTAGAGCCGATGCTTTTGCTTTTTCACTGTGCATCATGCTATGCTTTTGGCAGTGCATTGAACTTTTTAGATACTGGGTGATCATAATTTAATTAATGTGCAACACGCTGGCTGGCAAAATGCAAAGTCAGCTGTGCATGACCTAAAGCTAGTTTAACATCTTGGCAAAATAATTTAGCTAATTTCACAACACGAGCAAGATCCTATGCGCAAACATGGTTGGGTCTGTGCAATACTGGGGTGTGTCCGCTCGCAAACCTGGGAGTTCCATGTGTAAATTAGTGTCTTCAAAGTAACACCATTTCAGTGAAACTTCTAAAAAGCAAAGACAACCAACTCTCTTTAAAGCCAACCTCCATCATATTCCTCTAGATAACTTGTAAAAAAGCGCTACAGAAGCATATATGTCATTGAGTAAGTCCCAATTAACTGAAGCGCAGCCATTAAAAAGAAACCTAATAAGGATTGCTCTATTGGTTTAGGTGAATAACATCACCATATTTATAAAAATGGCGGAAGGGGAGGGAGGAGAAGGGAGACAGATGGCAGATGAATTCATACACATACTAGGATAAGCATGCTAGCATACATGTGGTAAATGTTCACAATACATACAAACTTAACATGGTATATACATGATACATACAAAATTGATAGTAGATAAGGTGGGGAGAGAGAATATAAGTATTGTAGAACAGCTTAGTGGGTATACAGTGTGCTTGTAAGGTTACTATTACCAGGATAAGTGGAGCAATGAAACAGAAAACGATATCCATGGTGGCAATTATTTGCATTGCAGGTAAAGGCTAGCACAGCGTATGGGGTGAAATAAGTGCATGACAGTGTGGTGGGGGTGGGTTAGGGTTATGCATTCAGCATTTTTGAGACAAAAGGTCACACTATAAGAGAGAACATTCGGTTAGTAAACATCAATTTGATAAACAGATTAAGAGATACAATTGTTTTACAATAGCCTAACAGTAGGCAATATGGCTCATTTATCAGTACCAGTATTAGCATAATGTGTTTAGTTTTGAGGAGTTAAGTTTAGTTGTGGTTGGCTGACATGGTGCATGTTATAACAAATTTGAGTTATACAAGGATAGCAAGGGTGGCAAGATAGGACAATGGGCATATGAGAAGGTGAAATCCCCCCATCTCACTGTGGCATCAAAATTGAGGTATACTTATGTTGCCCTGCAAAAGACTTGGTCTCTCTCTCTGGAATGGTTGGGCCAATTGAGCCCAATGGGCTGCCCTATTTATAGGGTGCCTCACTCCATGAGGAGAGAGTGGAGAGCTATTGGACAAAAATTGAACAGGCATAAGAGAAAAAGAACACTTACCTGCTGTGAGGCTAAGTGGAATCTGTATCTAGATGTGTGGATACAGTTTTGGTGCCTAGTTGTTTGGTGCCTAGTTTAATTGTGCTTAGTGAGAATTATGCTTAGTGAGAATTGTGCTTAGTTAGAATTGTGCTTCACTGAATTGTGATTAGTGAGTTGAAATGTGCCTAGGTTGTGCCTAGAATGTTCAAGAATGTGCCTAGTTTTGCCTAGTGTTTGTGAGTACCTTAAGTACCGTGTTGTGTTTTGATTTATGTTTGTTTATTTTGTGTTTGCATGTTTGGCGTCAGTACCTGAGAGTCCCCGTGTAAATAAAAGAGAATATTTTTGTGTAGAAAAGCCACCATCTCATGCACCCTTCTTCCAACTTCACCACCAAGTCCAGTCTCCCACATCCCAAAACGTGGGGTGACCGCCTTGGTCCCTCACAGGATACTAGAATTATTTCTGTCTTCCTGTAGTTAGCAGTTCTTCTGGACTAAAATGAATAGGAGGTTACGGTGGTGTCCAAGCCTTTGCCTCTGATAATGCATACAGATGAATGAGGTTGTTGTTGTTTTTCCTCCTTCAACTCCTGAATGCTCTCTATAAGAATCTAAAATGACACACACACAGCACAAGAGGATGTTTGCCTCATTGAAATCGCATGCCATTTCATCATCTAAATGTGATATCACTTAAGCTTTTGGAGTGACTTGCCCATGGGGAATTTGAGAAATTGGCCTCACAAGTCCAATCACCGCATCACCACCCTCAGCAGATTAGAAGCAAGTTTGAAATGTTCAGTAAGCTCTTTCCCCAAAAGATGAGGGGAAAAAATAATAACTGCACAGCTTCTGACAACCTTACACAGAGCCATATGTCTGTACATGCGTACTCGCTGTTGGTGGAGTCAAACATTTGAAACTCTTTCCTTCTTGACGGCAGAATTCAGATGGGATAATGATTCAGAATCTGTTATTTTTGTGAGCAGTTGTAAAAAGATCTTTATTGAATATACGGATGAGAGAATCTATTCCATTTCAGATTTGCATGTCATGAGGAATGGTCCTAGTGTATAGTCGTTGTACCTTGTCTTTCCTTGTATATCCACAGCATTAATGCATGTGTAGCTCGTAAAGGCATGAGTGTAGCTTTAGTTGTAACAATCTTAAAGGTAAACCTGACTATTTTAAATCTATGATCTTGGTACACATGTTCTCATCAAAACATGGCATAAAATCAGTTGACAGTTAGGCAATACTCTACTGAATCCTGTCAATATAATGAGCAACCTTCCTCGTTGAACTGCAAAGACATGTTTATCTTCCTGGAACAATTGTAATACTTGCTGTATGTCTGCTAAAACACCGCTATTGTATAATCATCATGAAGGATTCTATAAAAACGTCTGCTTTTAATTGGGGGGTCCTTGCCGACACAAGCAGTAATGCACCTGGCATGGAAGTCACTGTTAGAAACCAAATCAGAATCAGATTTACTATGATTGCCTCTCAAGGTGATCATCTCACAAGCAGCATTAAACACATCAGTCTATTTCGTCTCCTTGCTAGTCTCATAGTCTCAAGCGAGGCTATTAGTCAATGTATTGCCAACCATAAACCAGTCTGCATATCAACTAATAAATAGTGACAAAAAAAAGGATATCATTACAGGCTAATGGGAATGTATGTTGGACTCTCGAGTCTGTGGTCATTAGGCTGTTGTTACAAGTTATTCTCAGTATTGTCCAAATAAGTTCTAATTAGTGATACGTTGCATACCAAGTGTTATAACTAAGGAGTCAGTGAGTGTCACAGTCTGGCATGATGGTGAATGGGTGCAACCAAAGCTCACCTTTTTGTTCTGCGGCATCTTTACAAACAGCTGAATACAAACAGTTTGAAAGCCTGCATGAAAAGATGGCACATAAAACACCCACTTTTCCAGGAATGCCTGACTTGAAGTGCTTTTGAACACCAACCATTGTTTCGTTTTTCTTTAACGCATTCTGAGCAAGTCCTTTGGTGAGAACTGTGACAGACAGTTGTTTAAGTTGCATTATACTTCAACCAAATGTTCAGATGCAGATTGCAGATGAAAAAACTGAAAGACTTCACTGCTAATCAGTGTTCAAATTACCCATCAGCTCCATGCAGCTCCAGGGTGTTATGATACTGTTTCAGATGGTACAGACAATGCAGATTTTGTACAATCTCACCATAATTACGCAGGCAACAACTACACACAACAAAACAGCCTAGGTATACATTGCAATGAGCATTGCCACATCATAGATTAACCTCTGTCACACCATAAAACACACAGGTAGCATGAATTATTACTAAATTCATCCAAATGCATAAATGGAGAGATGATACGGAAATGAATCACATCAGAGCAAATCCTGTAGGCTAGGCAACAATCACCTTAGCACATTACACAGCTTTAGCGATAGGCCATTAACGTCTCACTGTCAGCCACATCTATTGACCAGAAATTCCTCACACCATAACCACCAACAATAAGAAAATCCACCAAATGCATAAAAAGATTGCTACATGTAAGGCTCTCTATAAATGTGCTTATATTCATTACTAAGCTATAACCAGGTGCCAGGACTCAGTTTCCCAGAACTCTTTAGTTTAGCTTCTAGGTATGATGCATTATTTTAACCTTTCTATGTTAAAACCAATTCGTATTCCCTTTCATTCATAGTGGTTGGTTATAAGCCAATCAGAACTTAGATTATACATTTCTTTCAAAATACTAGTTTCCCACTTTAGAGCTAAGTAGCCAAGAATTCCTCAAGACCGAGAGACGATGCAGCTACGTTTCTGCTCAGCTTAAAATCAATAGTGTTTGGAGACTTAAACTTTTAGTTGGCCCAAATATTATACAGTAGTTAAGAATTGTATGTGCAGTATATTTGTTTTGTCTATATTAGTCTGATTAATAATTGTTTTCATCGACGGTGAAGCTGTTTTCCGACCAACGACAACAGCGTGGTCTTCGCCATAGTTAAGGTCTGCTCGAAATCATTGCTAGTTGTGTGAGTCTGGACTGTGACGCTTTAGAAGACCCTGCTGCTCGTGAGTGTGCCGCGGAAGAATACCGGACGAGAGGACAACAAATCCGGCAAAGCGACAGTAGCCTACATCGCCTGCTGCACCCGTGGCTTGCCTTGACTGGACACCATTCTACTGCTTGGTTTGCGTTGGCGAGTTTCGCCATCTTCAGCGCGAGGTTGCGTGAGTACTCTGACTTTGAAAGTGAAACCAGTGAAGGATAGCGACACGGGACTGTGTAACAGCAGCCTGCGCAAACTATTTGGTTAGCCTACTGACATAGTTCACTGCCTACTTTTGGATGTTACAATGTGCACCAACGTGACAACTGGGCCCCAACGTATTTAGTATCCAAGCACTTGGTTAGGATAAGAAGGTGTCATTCTGTTTTCATTTGAACTGTCACATATGGGTTACTTGTACTATATATTATTGCATACTGTTTTCATTTGAACTGTCACATATGGGTGTATAATATGTTATTGCATACTGTTTTCATTTAAGAGACAAAGCTATATTTAATTTGTACACAAAAGGTAATTGATTGGTGAACTTGTTGTAGTTAGCTGAAAAGCTTGTAGTGTCAACGTTTAATTGTAAATTAACAAGCATCTAGTATTCAATTCATTTTCATGAAGTGTATGAAAAAGGTTTGCACCAAGTCTGATTTGATATGTGTGTAGGTGAAATTGGTACCAGCCTCACATGGGAGTACCAGACTATGTAGGTACCTTACCCTGTGAGCAAGCGCCGGGTGAATGTGGGTGCAATTGTGTGTAAATTGTGACACCGTCTTTGCGAGGGCCACCAAGACACACTGGTGCTGTCCTTGCAACAGCAACAATATGTTGGTAATCTCACCCGATTGGACAGGCATCAACCATTCAACACAAAGGCAGATCAATTAAGTTGAACACCTAGGGGGCGCCACACAAAGGGTCAAAATAATGATAATCCACAAATCAGTCTCGTTAAATATATCAGTCTCATAAAATGTATTATACTATCAATTCGGAACTCTGATTAATAATTAAATTAATAACTACAACCAAAGTTACCTTACTAATAGTATGGTTGAAGGTCATTAGAATTCTGAATAGAAGAGGTTGGCAACTTCCATTCTTGTGCAACATTAAATAAACCAGCGTATATAATCAAAGTATTTATTTACACAATGATAAGAAATAACACACAATATGTAATCTAGCTAAATGTAACTAACCAATGAATTGAAGGAGTGTGGGGATGTGTGTGTGAGCTTGTGAGCTCGGGGTTGCGCTGTTAGGAGCGCGCCAGAAAGAATGTGTGTGTGTTCCTTTGTTTGATCACCGTAGTTCCGCGTGCATGTGTGTGCACGTACGCGAACATACATGTGATGTGAACAAGGACGAGCCTATGTGCAGCGCGAAGTTCGAGTATTCTCTTCGCGTGTGTGGCTATGTGAAGGCCAATGTATATGTAATCGTGCGCGATTAAGATGCCATGTTAGAAGAGGGAAATGGTTAGTGATGCATGCAAGACCCGATGTGTCTGAGAAGCAATCCTATAGATAACCCTTAAATGGTGTGGCGAAGCCAACTACCAGCTAACAATGAACATATATAAACAGTTACGTTCAGTAAACAAAACATATGAAACACATGAACAATGGCATGTAAACAGTCTTATGCTTAGCCAGGTTGTGAGTAGCTAGGATAGCTAAATGCCCAGTTAATGTCAGAGTTACCAGTCCTTTGGGAAAAGTGTCGTGCTGGCGAGTCCGATGTTGAAACGGCAGAGAAGAGATGATGCCGTCCGTAGCTGGAGAAAGTTGTCCTTGCTGTGATGTCTGTTTCACTGCAGTTTAGGTCGGAGGATTTGACCGTTCGTTCGTTGCAGTTTGCGTTCTGTTCCCGTTGGGTAGAGTTAGCTAGCAGGTCTATTGTTAGCTGCTTTCGCTAAACTTACTGCGTCTCACTTATCAGTTCGGTGACTGAGAGATCTTAGGCGTGTGTCGGCCGTAAGAAGTGAGAACAAAGAGAGTTGGTTGTTCACCGGTTGACGGTGTGCTCCAAGCGGTGCTGGAGGAGAGGTCAAAAGTTGCTCCTCGGTCGAGGCCGGGAGGGAGAGAGGTGAAGGGGTCCTTGCCTGGTGGGCGCCGACAGAGAGAGAGTCACATCTGGGGAGATGCGGCTATTGTCACGCTCAGGTGGGCGTGGTTAAGAAATGCATCAGGTTACATTTTTATGACAGGTAAAGTCTGACTTCCAGATGAAACATACGTAAGTTAATGATTAAAGTCAACCACAATGGACGAATTCCAGTGTACCTACATGTGCATTTGAT
This sequence comes from Clupea harengus, assembly GCF_900700415.2. NCBI lineage: Eukaryota > Metazoa > Chordata > Actinopteri > Clupeiformes > Clupeidae > Clupea > Clupea harengus. Next base: position 3,710,441 of record NC_045156.1, read on the forward strand.
GTTTAATGAGCTGGACTATATATACATGTTTTTTGTGTTTCTGAATCCATATTCAACCAAAACCATCTACAAGTTAACAAACAAGGGAACAATAAATGTTGTTATGTTCAAAGTCCCTTACATGTTTGTAAAGTGCTTTAGTTAGTATAAGCTGCATCTGTCACTAATTTAGGAACGTAACATTTATAATAGTTCTGGAGCACTATTTACCTCTTGTCAGATCCATAACTTTGCAGCTAAAGTTGTGATTCCTGGTTGCTATTGTTATCTAGCTAAGGCTATGGTTAGCTAGCTAAGGAAACTTTTAATAACAAACGATTTAAATGGAAGATTTCCGTTTGCATGAAATGATAGCTAGTTATCTAGCTAATGTTATAGTCTCCTCGATTTAACTTCTACAATTATAATGGGTGCCTGTGACACTTCGTATGAACGAATTAATATTCATAAGTTCATATTCACACATATTAACACCAGTTCATTATGTGTAAAGAATGCTGATATGAAATATGAAAACAACCAGTAGTCAATGTGCAAGCTTCCAATTTTATTGGAACTTAAATGATTTAAGATACTCTATTGGAGTTGGGGCAGTCTGTCCTTCAGTCGAGGCATGATGATCTCTCGCTACAAGTTTCACCTGTTCGTGTTGGCTTGTGGAGTCAAGTGCAGTTGAGAGGCGCTTGTCTCCAGGGCACAGATTACACTTAACTGTTATATTTTTCTCTTTTCACGGATACAAATAAAAAAACCAGCGTAACTTTTTTTAGGCAATTAAATATATCTCTTGTTCTGCCTGTTTTGTGATATACATGCCTAAAAGGTCCCTAATATTTCTATACGGAAATAATATCGGCATTATAATTATTATAACTATGATGATTTTTCAGTTGCCTATTTTTTGGTGCTCCCACAGGAATTGGTGCTCTACGCACATCGCGTAGTGTGCGTAATGGGAGCGGCGGCACTGCATTTATCAAACTCTGAGCTTTCTAGCTCTAACTGGTAGACAGGAAGTCCAGTCACATCATCATTCAGCTAGAAACCCAGGATCCTGTTTATGCTATACGAGTGTGACCTCAGTGTGTCAGAACACCGGGAAAAAGGGGTTACAAACATAATAGAAAAAATGTGTTGACATGACAAAGCAGGCTGAAGAAGATACGGCATTAGAATAAAACTAAATTAAGTTACAATTAAGGTGTGCCGACCGTTACTTAATTTCATTCACCAAACATGGTTAAGTCAACTTGCTTTTGATTTGACATTTTATTTTTACCTCCTCTCAGAAAATCAGTCCCACCAAACTTCAAATGTAACTAGGGATGACCTGGCCAGAACTAAGGGGGCCGGGCCGTCCCAGGCCTCAGCGTAATTCGAACCCTGCTGCAAATTAATTTTCCAACTTGGTCCCTTATTTATTAACATAACACAGAAAACGTCCTAAATGTCTCCTTAGTTTGGCTTTTAATGTCTTGTCAAGCAGAAAATGGCAGTTTGCTGCTTGTTTTGATTAAAGCATTAATTGTCAAACGCCGCCTCCTTAACAGTGCAAAATTGTAATGGAATAATGACAAAAAAACAGCTGAACAGGTTAGCCAGATGATTGAAGAGAAATAACACTAAGTTAAATCTAGCTGTTGAACAACTTCACTTAAATTAAAATATTTGTTATCCACTTAACTCACAATTAGCCTCATAATGTACTGTACCTTATGACAGTAGTTTGTTGACTGTCTAAATATCTTCATCAAAATTATTGCTCATTAAAAATTATCTTCATGAAAAAATTGCATGCTTGCAGATGGATCCATCTACAGGTATACTGTTGTTTGTAGAGTGTATGTTATTAGGACGATAATAATAACTGAAGCAAAATCAATATTTAAATAATAACTGTCATGGGTGTGGTTTCTCAAACGTCCCTTGGATGTGACTGCTTTCCAATTTTCTTAAAAGTCTTTTGGATGTTTGCTGGATGTGTGAAAGCAATTTAAGAACACCTTTGCACTTGGACACCATGAAGCCTCTTTGTATCATTTTTCTAGCCGGAGTAATAACCTAAAGATAGCATGCCGAAAGGCCATCGCAGTTTGGAAGGCATGAAGATTGACAGACGGCCTCTTTGCTTTGCTAAACAAAATTCCTTGAACTCTTAAATGCAATATTGGATGATTTAATTAGCTATTACTGGAGGGTCAAGGAGTGCTGACAAAGACTGCACATTCTCTCTAGATCAGCAGTGAGTGTGGAATTAGGTCAGGAAAGGCACAGGCACAAGCCCTCAGTGAGCTTGCTAATTCTCCATTGTATTGGGTGAAATATGGTATAAAAAAGTTAAGGCTTTGCCCATGTCTTTATATTAAGTGTTATTGTTTTTGGATATTTGAAGTGTGAATTAAAGGTCAATTTCAGTTTTTAATTCCAATAATTAGAGTGAGGCAACCATATACAATAAATAGGAATACAGGAAGTTCACAGATTTGGGCTTGGGGTGATGGGCAGAATATTATTAACCCACAGTTAGGCGCCATTCAGCTTAGCTGGCTAATTTGTATTTGTAAAATAACAACGTATGCAATGCAAAGGGTCATCTATGAATCAAGATAAAATAATTGGAAGTATTTTCCATAGAACAATTGCCAGAGTCCAGTTAGGGTTTGCCTGTTGGTAACTCATGGCTTCATTGTAGAGATGCTACTTTAAGGCTGGGTTGCACCAACATGGAATAAATTAATCCTGGTTTAGAGTTAATCTAGGTTTAAACTGGTTTATAATTAATCAGAGTTGTGTTGCACATCTTAATTTTAACCCTGGATTAGTTAAACTAGTTTAAACAAGGGTTAAAACAGGATTAGTTTATGTTCAATGTCCGCCATGATGGATTCTGACGAAATGTAAACAAATTCACAATGTATGTTTAACAAATACGGAACTAAATAGCCCTAAATAAATGCATCCGCTCTTTTTCCTAAACTAGCTGCTTGTTGAATAAATGCCGTTACTGATACCGTTAGTTACCGTTTAGCCTACCACTACAGCGGCTATAGCTAATAAACAGTTACTTCAGCCAGCTAGCTAGCTATTATGGCACGTCAAAGAGGGTCAAACTTTTCAACATTTGAAAAGATGTTCCTGACTGAGTTGATGGAGGAGTTTGGTGTTACAATTGAGGATATGAGGACTGACAGCAGTACGCTAGAGAAGAAGGAGAGGAACTGGGTCCAGTTAGCTGAGCGCTTCAATGGCTCTACCGATATCAAAGAGACGAACGCCTGCTAAAGCCAAAAAAGATGCGGCGGTCAATTGCAAACCAGCGGAGGACCACCACCAATGACTACGGATCCTTTGTCAAAGAAGATAATAGATATGATCCCGCAGCAGATTTCCTCCTCCCCAACCCCTACGACGATGACGGCGTATTAGATGACAGTACAGCCACAGAAGCTGCAAGTAAGTTACTACGAACTAGATGACGTCGCTAGCTTATAATCGTTGTGTTGATTATGTACTGCTGTGACTGTGAACAGGTAAATAGGGTGTAAATATTATGAATAGCAGGTTACAATAATTGCTGTCACCCCAAGTAAGTTATCACTCTGTCCAACGCCGTTAGTTGCAGCAATAAGGTGACAAAAATGACGAAAGTAGGCTATAATTTGTTGTCAATAAAACAGAGATAAACCTCCTCCAGGGGTGGTTTAAATATAAATGCTAATCCAGGTTTAGACTAGGTTTAAAATGACTGGTGCAACAGATTTGTAAACTAAGGTTAAACTAGGTTTAAAGTTTGGTGCAACTGGATTAAAAGACAAACCTGGTTTAGACCTAGTTTAAGAGTTAATCCTTGTTAGTGCAACCCAGCCTAAGACATTTAGGGCCTCATTTACTAACATTGCGACCGCAGCTTAATCTGCGCTTTTGCCAAACCGCATATACCGCACGGTATTTTTCCGTGATATTTAGAACCTCATCGTAATCAGCGCCTAACACCTCCCATTAGTGTTATTTAGAGCTCCGCTAAAATAGGGAAGAAAGAGCCTGCGTGTTCCTGCCACCATGGATGATGAATTAGAATTAGAGCTTTTGGTTCACGAGGTAACAGCAAACTAACCCGGGTAAATATAGAAACTTATAAATATTTCTCCGTCTAGCCCTTCCGTCCACACTAAAAGTTGTGATCACTTTGAATTCAAGACTGTCTTTTATTGGTGAGCTGATTTGGGGAAATTAATCTTTTCAGCGAACATTGAGTTTCTGGGTTACTATGGTTACCCCTCAGGGTGCCTGTGCAGCTTCATATTAACGAGTTTATGTTCACGAGTTCATATTCACACATATTAACATGAGTTAATCACACACAGGCAACTGCAAACTGTTAAGATGGTTCCCTAAGCTAGAGATAGCTAGGATACTTAATAGCCAGGTAAACTGCTCCATAGCATCCCGTTAAATAGTCTTGTAGGAATACACAACACCCCTTACTTTAAAACGGCATATTCCAGCACTGAAAACCATGCTTTTCAAAAACGCTGCCCTAGGCGGATACATTTGAAAACTGGAGTTGTAGCCTGGACAGGGGAAACTGAAGTTTTCAGACGTTTGGTTGCCATGGCACTGGGGGTAGCTTGCGCTCGAGAGGCTATAACGTCAAAATAAACATGGAAGGTGAAATGAATATGCTGCTCTGTCTCTACAATTTACTTACCGGTAGTTTAGTTAGTGTACTTCGAGTACAAGTACTTTTCCTGAATAGATACCCTGTTACTCCTACGCAGAAGGTGTGCACTGTACTCGGTGTGCTTGAAAATGAAGTGAAAATACGGTTTAAACCATACAATGAGCGGTGATTCTGGGTAACAGCTAGCTGGTGGGACTATTTGTATATGCCTATATTAAATTATATATCAAAAATAAACATTAAAAAAAAATAACATTTCTGATGTTCGTATTTTTCAAATTTCTCGCAGCCACATAGTTTTCATTTAGCAGCTGATATGTCATGCTAAAACACCTCTTGTTTCGTTACTAATACACAATTAGGCGCACTTTACGCATCTCCTCCCATCTCTTTGCGACAAACACCCACTTTCCCTTATACCAGGGGTACTCAATAGGCGGACCGCAGTCCGGATCCGGACCCAGACGCAATCAAATTTGGACCGAGCCAAAATCAACATTCTAATTTAATCATGATCAAGCGAGGTTTCATTGGTGCGTGATTTCGCGCTATATATTTTTTTCCTACTCAATGTGGTTTCTATCTTCCGTGTCCAATCCAGAGGTCCAATCAGGAGCTGTAATAACAACATCACTATGACAACTCACTCACTCACTCAATGTTGGCGGCGAGCTCTGTGGGTCACGCAGGTTGTATGTGTCAATGGCAACAATGCCGGCAGATAGATTTGTGAACGGTATTTTTTTCTCAGCAAACGAAAATCATGGCGTGCTTTAAACCCTGCAAAAAGAGAAAAGTTGATTCCAAAAATCGCGAATTTAAGACAGAGTGGACTGACAAGTATGCATTTGTGCTGCCTGTGGGGAGCACAAAACCGATGTGTTTAATCTGTAACGAGACGGTTGCCCTTGTCAAAAGTGGTAACGTGAAACGTCACTATGAAACAAAGCATGCACACTTTGAACAAAAATACCCGCAGAACTCTGAGGTAAGGGGCAGAAAAATAAACCGTCTGCCATCATACCAAGCAACATGCAGTGTAATAGTTAGATCAGCCACACAACAAGAGCGTGCATACCTCAACATACATCAGAATCAGTCAATTTATTGGCCAAGTACATTTTCATATACAAGGTTGCTCTCAATGTACTTAAACTGAAAATATGCAGTATAACACAACAGTTTAGGATAGAGATACTGTTGTGAGTCTGCCTTTTCAACCATGAATATGGTGAAAAACAAATACAGGAGCACACCCAATGAACACTTACATCAGTGCCTCCGCCTGGCCTTCACACCTTTTATGCCCAAGTTTAAACCACAAAAAAGTGTCACCTTTCACACAAATAAGGCCAGACCACATAACCTTTTGTGCATACGGTAGTTCGAACGTTTTTGTTGGAGTTATGTTTTTGGATTTTGACCGTCACTGTTCCGGACCCTGGACTGAATGGAAATTTGGCGAGTGGACCTTTTGGGTTTCTAATTGAGAACCCCTGCCTTATACCCTCCCAGCAGCGGTAATCTGCGCTTTTACTCAGGTGCGCCTCCTTTGGAAATAGGGTTTTATGTCTTTACCCGCTATTTTACGCCTGAAATGGGCGCAATCCTGTTAGTAAATGAGGCCCTTAGAGAGATGCTTCCTTGGCCACCCAACTCCACAAGAAAAGATAACAGAACAAGTGTGATAAAGACAAATTTTACCCACTGCTGACTTGGGGTCAAAAAGCAAGTCTTTTCCCCAAAACACTGTGGGCAATGTGTGGTTTATACACAAAATAATTTAGGTCCACTTATTGTTTAAAACATACACACCATGACATTCATTTATTTGATTATACAACTTTTCAGAATGAATGCTGAAAATAGTTCCATTGATTTGAATTGGCCACCCCAAAGTTCAAAGGTCTGAGGTTTTTTTTTTACAGTGACCACTGCAAAAAATGGATGACCGCTGCCATTGGCAACAGGTTTTATGCCTCTGATTCACATCATTCATATCATTCCGCATGTAGTCTGTTCACTTCAGTCTGTTCCTGATAGAAATGTATTGTAATTTGAAGCAAGTGATTTGCTGGTTGCTGTGCTGTCACAGTCAGGATATGTTTATCTTGATAGCGAAAGAGATTTATATAGTGTTTAATGTCAAGAGTGTGCATAATTAGAGGTTGAATAATTTAAATATCTGTGTGAGGAATAACTTATTTGAGGGGCGAAAGAAATAGTTGCTGAGGAGCTTGGGGTATTTGGGGGAGGGGGGCATTTGTAATGATTCATCTTTTTGATGGCCTTTAAACCTTGTGTAAATATACGCTTCCTTGTCCTCCCTGCCTCTGATTGTCGAATTATTGCAGTTAAACATAATTTGTTTACTCAGCCACCTCTCCATGGTGGTAGCAAAGCCTTTGTAGCTTGATTGAATTAATTTCTCTCACCCATACTACCAAATCAGTATTTCTGGAATGTGTTCAGATTTGTTTGAGCGTGTTACCTCGGTAAGAGCTTTGATTAAATACAGACATGGATAAAGAATCATATTTACAGACAGGCTAACAACAGAATAACCTCCCCAACACATGCTTACTCCATGCATAATGAAAACCGTTGTGGAATACAATTGCAATGTGAAACTGGGTGCCATCTTGAGAAATTAATTTCCACTTGTATGCCATTTCTTAACTCCTTGTCAAATGCATTCACCTTATACAACTTACTCTGTATTTTGATCGTGCACAGTATGTTCATGGTGGCCCCCTATGGGGACCCTAGCACACATTCATGAAGCAGATTACAAACCTGCATTCTTTCCCATTTCCAGTTTGTGACAGAAATTGTGTTAATGGAATGAAACCCTTAAACAAGAAGAAGAAGAACAACAAACATTTCCTTGGATATCCTCCCATTTTGCCAGAGACACAGCTTTCAAAAAGAGGCAACAAAGGAAGTTAGTTTGATGTATGAGAGGCTTCAGTAGGAAATCAATAAGACCTCCACAGTCCACTGCTGACGTGCAGACCACCGCAGGAGCAGCCAACTTGGAGAGGATTGTGCCCCAGCCTTGTCACAGTCATGTCACACACATGATCGTGGAGGGCCCTCTCTCACTTAAGCTCGACTCTTGCTCACTGGGGTGTGACGAGTGGCTGGGACTGGTTTGAGTTATTTAGTTTATTATGTTATGGATTCAAAATGAGAGAAGACATCTATCTATTCACCTAAGTCACCTTTTTACATGTTTGTGTACATTTAGTCATTTAGCAGACGCTTTTGTCCAAAGCGACGTACAAGGGAGAGAACAGTCAAGCTAAGAGCAATAAAAAGCATGGTGTAACAATAAATACTACTTTACATGAGAATTAGAAAACAACAACCTAGAAAAAAGGAAAAAGAAGTGCAGGAATGTAACTGCTGAAGTGCAAGGTAAGCGCTAGTCAGGTGCCAGTTAGGAAGGGAGGTGCTCTCTGAAGAGTTGGGTCTTCAAAAGCTTCTTGAAGGTAGAGAGGGACGCCCCTGCTCTGGTAGTACTAGGCAGTTCGTTCCACCAACGTGGAACTACAAATGAGAATAGTCTGGATTGCCGTGCTTGCACAGGCGGCAGTGTCAAACGACGCTCACTAGACGAGCGCAGCGTCCTGGGTGTAACATTTGCCCTTACAAGAGCATTTAGGTAGGTGGGAGCAGAACCCGCAAGCACTCTGTAGGCAAGCATAAGTGACTTGGACTTAATGCGAGCAGCTACTGGCAGCCAGTGGAGCTCAATGAGTAGCGGGGTGACGTGTGCCCTTTTCGGTTGGTTGAACACCAGACGCGCCGCCGCGTTCTGGATCATCTGTAGTTGTTTCACCACGCAAGCCGGCAGGCCCGTTAGGAGGGCGTTGCAGTAGTCAAGGCGGGAACTCACCAAGGTTTGCACCAGCAGCTGGGTGGCATACTGGGTTAGGTACGGCCTGATTTTGCGGATGTTGTATAGCGCAAAGCGGCACGACCTGGAGACAGAGGCGATGTGGGCCGTGAAGGTCAGTTGGTCATCAATAATGACCCCGAGGTTTCTTGCTGTTTTTGATGGAACAAGAGATAAAGAGTCAGTATTGATATTGATGTTGTGGTGGATGACCTGTTTGGCTAGGAAGACCATCAGTTCCGTTTTGGCCAGGTTCAGCTGAAGGTGGTGATTTTTCATCCATGTGGATATATCAGCGAGACAGTCCGAGATCCGCGCAGAGACCGTGGTGTCCTCAGGAGGGAATGACAGAAACAGTTGAGTATCATCGGCATAACAGTGGTAGGAAAAACCATGCGAGCGGATGATAGGGCCCAACGAGGTGGTGTAAATGGCAAAGAGAAGTTTGTCCCATCACCGAGCCTTGGGGCACCCCAGTGGTGAGGCGGTGAGGTACAGACAGCTGACCTTGCCATGACACGTTGAACGAGCGCCCAGTGAGGTAGGATTCAAACCAGGAGTGCGCATTGCCAGAAATGCCCATACTTGACAGTATGGACAGAAGGATGTGGTGGTTGACTGTATCAAACGCAGCTGATAAGTCAAGCAGGACGAGAGCCGAGGATTGAGCTGCTGCTCTAGCTGTTTTTAAGGCCTCCGTTACAGACAACAGGGCTGTTTCGGTGGAGTGACCGCTTTTGAATCCAGACTGGTTCGGATCGAGGAGATTGTTCTTTGACAGGAACTCGGTGACCTGTTTGGAAGCTGCCCTCTCAATGGTTTTAGATAGGAGCGTGTATCCTGGGGCATTAATACTAACGTGAAAATAGTCTAAATGAATCAACTGCCAAGATAGTTCTTCAAGCATGAGTGGGTGCTTGTATGGTTTCAGTTGAAAACTTGGCATCAGGTGCCTATGCAAGCCTAAACCATGTAAGAGCAGGGTGCTGTCTTTGTGTATGACAATTGCTGCAGTGATAAAGCAGACATAGCGAGCAGACGGGGAGAAGCCACACATGGACAGCCAGAGAAACAATAAAACACAGGGCACTGCAAATCATTAGGGAGCTATATTGTTGTTGTTGACTTCTTTTTTTTTTTTTTTTGCCCGGCTCTGTTTTCGTTTGTTAGTTCCCGCCTGTCACCCAGCATCAGTCACTTTGTTCATGCAGGATCTGTGGCGGAAAGCCTCCTGATAGCCATCCTTCTCTCAGCTTAGATGAGCCGGGTTGCTGCGGCGGCCATGGCTGTTATCTGTGCATGCTTGTCAGTTTGTGCTGCACCGACTCCTGTCCGATGATATTTTGAAGAAAGAAAAAAAAAAAGAAACAAGATTTTGAGAGCTTCTATTCCCATAGCTTCATGGTCCGGTGGTTTTTCTCTGTCACCTCATAGACATCTACATGCATATCACAGGAGCCATAGCCAGTCTATGTCCACCACACCATGTCTCTGATTACACTGTGGGATTTGATATTGTTTTGTAAGTCATGTTCAGAATTTCAGATCTGAGTTGGCTTCATGTGAAGATGCAGGAGGATAAGATATTTTCGCACACATTTCCTGTTGTTCGTTTTCAGTTGCCACGGTTACTCTATGCATGTTGTGAATGGGATTTTAGCACTGTTTTCTGTAATGGTTTACCTTAATTTGACCCTAATTATATCTCATTATTATTGCATGTGGTCAAGGTTAGAACAGAGGACCCAATCAGTCGCTCAATTACCACCTTCTTAGAATAATTAAAATTGGACTAAGCTGTTCAAACATCCCCACTGTAAGAAACCTCAAGATTAAAGAAGCCCAGCAAACAGGAGGAAATGACAAGTATTGGGTGAAATCAGGTGAAGGGCAGGCCAAACCAACTTTTTCCTTTTGTTGAGGGTTCATAGTTAATATTTAAAAAGATCCTTTGTTCATCCATTAATGCCACCCTCTACTCTTGTGAAGATATGATCAAAGTGCCTACCTCCCCTTCACTGCCTTGCCCTGTTAACCTAGAAACACACGGACAATAACTTTTCAGTTCTTCTGTTTGGAATTGAAAGTTGTTTGAGATCCTTACACGATGTATGTCTAGATTTCAACCTGCTCGTCTGGGGCAACTGACAGCTAGGGAAGTAGAGGAACACACTGGGTCAGTAACACTGAAACAAAATAATTAGTGCTGTCAAACGATTAAAATATTTAATCGCGATTAATCACATTTATGTCATAGTTAACTCAAAATTAATCGCGATTAATCGCACATTTTTATCTATTCTAAATGTCCCTTCGTTTATTTATTTTTTTCATCATTTTAATTTTATTTTAATGCCTTTATCAACATGGAAAAGTGGATTGGCTTGCTTTATGCAAATATTTTATTTTAATGAAAACCAACATTGCCAAACAGGGCGGTACAAAATAAAATTATAAAGTGCACATTTCAGGTAAACAAGGACTATAGTGCAGTTAAATCATGGCTTAATATTTTCTTTTTTCCAAGTTTGCTGGGAACATAGCAGTCAGGCTTCTCTTTTCAGAAACAATGAACTGTAACAGTTAGGTTACCAATAAAAGGTAAGCCTACTACTTCTTTGCTTTCAGCCAGCTGCCTGTTGACATTTTCAGACAACAGTGAAGCTCGCTTCTTTTGCACAACACAACTTTTTCAATTCAATTCAATTTTATTTATATAGCGCTATAACAATACAATTGTCTCTAGGCGCTTTACAGAGCCCAGAGCCTGAACCCCCTTAGTGCAAGCACATTGGCAACACGGGCAAGAAAAAACTCCCTGTTAGTCAGGAAGGAACCTTAAGCAGAACCACGGCACATAAGGGGGGACCCATCTGCTTGAGGTCGGCCGGGTGGAGATAGGAAGGGGGGATGGGGGGAGGGTTGTGTGGCAGAAGGCGATGGGAAACAACAGGTGTTGTACATATCCTGCATTTGGTAGGTGTACATAATATATATACAGACATCCGGTGGTAAATACATGATACAAACAAGACCAGTTTAGTGGGTATACACTGTGCTCAAAGGTTTACTGTTACAGGGGTAAGGGGAGTAGGAACAGAGAAACATGTTGATGGTGGCAATATTATATATTGTATATAAATGCTAGCATAGGGTATGAGGTAGAGTAAGTGTACGGCAGTGCGGTGGCGGTGGGTGCAATTGGCAGAGGGTTTCTACGGGTAGACCGGGTGGAGAGATTACAGCAGCGTCCCATAGCGAAGATAGTCTGGATTAGGAGAAAAAGAAAAAGAAAAAGAACAGAGTGAGTGGGTAGAGTTTGGCTGTCCATATGCGTAGTTGAGGAGTAGTGGAGGTGAGGAGCAATGTTTCCACTTCCATCAGCAATTGGAACATGCTACAAGGGAGAGAGAACATTTTTGTTAGTAGACATTTATTTCAGAACCAGATAAGGAGATACCTTTGGGTAGTAGATTTACAGTAGGCAATATGGCCATTTTATCAGTATTATTATAAGCATTAGCGATGTGATATGAGAGGAGAGGGAGGGAGAGAGAGAGCGAGAGAGAGAGGGAGAGGGGCTGCCTGGCTAGGTGTAAGGGAATATTATTTAATATATTATTTAGATTTTAGTCCAGTTTAGTTGATTAGGGGGGTATTACATGTGTTTAGATTTGTTTGGTTTATGTCATTTTGTCTTACACTAGCATCTGTTTACCTATCTACCAAGTGGTCCATGGAAAGCATCACAGGATTGAGAGAACTAAGAGGTGCGCCACCGGGTCTGGCAGGACAGTCTCCCTGCCGTGTCTGGCATTGTCTCTCTCACCCGCTCAGCCCCCAGGCCCAACTAAGCAGGACAGGGGCAGAGCGGGTGTGTATCTATTTTTTTTATTTATTTTTTTATTTAAAAAAAAAAAAAAAATGTATTTATTTTTTTTAAAGTCCACCAATGGGTTTCTGATGTTCTTAATTGTCCCTTAGGGTTGGCCTAGATTCTAGGTGTATGTTTCGGTTTTTTGACCTTTAAGTACACCTTTCTAAAGTGCCCTCAATGTAGGTTTTGGTTTAATTTTGTCTCACACTAGCAACTGTTTACCTATCTACCAAGTGGCCCTATGGAAAAGCATCACAGGAGTGAGGGATGAAAGGCGCGCCACCAAAATGGGCAGGGTAACCTCCATGCCGGGATTGGCCTTGTTGTCTCTCGCCCCTGCTCAGCCCCTAGGCTTAGTTGACGCAGTTACTTATGGCTATAGGATGCACTGAAGAGGAATGTCTTTAGTCTCGATTTGAATATCGGTAGGGTGTCTGCATCTCGAATGGAGGCAGGGAGATTGTTCCAGAGGAGGGGGGCTCGGTAGCTAAAGGCTCTGCCTCCTACTGTGGTTTTTGATATTCTTGGAATTACAAGGAGGCCAGCACTCTGGGAACGGAGCGGTCTTGGAGGGCAGTAGGGGACAACTAATTCCTTAAGGTAGTTGACTTACTTTTAAAAGTAAACTTTCCATTCAGAAGCTTTTTATCATTCATTTCGCCGTATCGCGCTCACCATTCACTCAAACCGTAACGTTAGCCTACTACACAGTTTGCGAGGCCAAAAAGAATGTAAATAAAAAAAAAAAAAAAAGTCCTTGTGGATTACAGCAAATTAAATGCGGCCTGTAAGATAAATACGGCCTGTAAACATGCAGGCTTTATCATATGATTTCATAAGCACACACAGTGGACATGCAGTAAAACCAAGACAGTTTAATGCCTCCATTCACAAAGTGTCCAGATTGACATGCTTTTGCAATTATCTCATTGAAATAAACCAGTTCCAGGAAGTCAGTACAATCACATCCATACTCTACTTCACTTAAAAGGCTTTGACATTATGTACAATAGGATGTATTGTCTTGAAAGACAGAAAAAACAAATTAGACATCGTGCCATACGAGAGTAATTATTTTTTTTTAAGTTATAAAAAAGCCTAATTTCAAAATGTCAACCTGTCAACCTTTGCCAATTAAATAAAATATATTTTTGTCTGAAATTCTGGACTAACTCATCCACATTTACATTACAGACTCTGAAAAAGAAGCGTCAACAGACTGGCACACGGTAAAATTACAAGCTAGTATTTGACAATACAATCATTTTGCAGGACTGAAGCATGCTGGCACAAATATGCAGACACAGAAAATGAATATTTAGCGATATCACGTAGGAGGGCTAACGTCTTTTTATCTTAAATTGTTGACTACACTCCAATTCCACATCATTTGCAAATAGGTTGCTGCAGTTCCCTGAACACTAACACAAGCCGTCAAGAGAATGACTGTGGCTAGTTCATAGGGCAGGAGCAGAGCAAGGATAGAATAGAGTTTTATAATTCAATCATTTTTGAACAGGAAGTAAAATTATTTTGACCAAACCTCTCATAATCATAATGTTTATTCTTCCTAAAACCTATTTCCCACACAAGGCTTTTAAGTGCTGGCAGCCTGTCCATATTTTAATGGGGACATAGACCAAGGTCATTAGACCATGGATGTACCAGACTAATTTGTAATTGGATGATCAGCGAGTTCAGCCCACAGAAAAGACCAGAGCTGTAAACAGACAAAGACTCTTTCTCAGTAGTGTGCAGGAGTGCATCTAATGTGAGTATGAGTGACAGACAGAATGTATCACCTTCAGCCAATCTGCGAAATAAGATGGGGATCTCTTTCCCAGTTAATAAAACACTGTGGAAGAATGGTAAAGGCTTTCCACTGTCACTAGTAAAATATTCATTCTGTATTTTGATGAGAACATTAAAGAAAAAACCTGGTGTTGAAGTGCACAAGGAATTGTTTGTTTCTCTTCACTGAAATGACACAAAACAAAGTCTCTAGATGCACTCATCTAAGAGGTTCACACAGAGGGCATGCCTAAGGCTTATATTTGAGAAATGGAGAACTGGATCGGCCCGCCAGTGACTCTCAAAACACTGGAGATATTTCCTTGTGGTTTATGCCACAGACATCTGTTTCGGCTGAACGGAATGTTTGCAGGTCCGACAGAAAGTATAGCCTTAGTCTGTAGTTTTAAAACAATCCCCAAGACCACAACCCACTGCCAATGAGTTGGAGCAGCTGCAAGGAAAACAAGTCCATGGATGCTTAAAATAAGTGGACCCTCGACCAACATCTTCTATTTTCTTAAGGTTGGTTTATAGTCAGTAGAATTACATGCCGCGGCAACAAATAGACCAGCGGAAAAAATGGATTCCAAACAGTTGGGCCAATAGTAGCGTTTGCTATAAACGATAAAACCACCTTCATCAGGGAAGCACATCAAGTGAACAACCTAAAGACTAAAGGCCATTAGATAGGCACAAACATCCCACTAAATAAAGGACTGAATGTAGATCAGCACGATGGACAAGTATGCACTTAATTTACTTGTTTTCATGGTTGTACTTGTAAAATATGAAATGTACTAATGATCTTTAGAAGAAAACCTTAAGAAGCGTATTTATATCATTATGAATGTCTGTGTCTGTGTTTGCTGTTTAAATTGCCATGTTAACTAAAACTCAGGGAGTAATTGTATTTAACGGTTCAAAGCAGCATCCAACTGTTTCTCAAGTGGTTCGTGGTAGAAAATAGCAACCAGGCTATGCACAAACAGTAAACTAGGGTATCATCCTTCACAAAGCAATGCATTACACAACAACTGCAACTCACAAACATTTAGTTTTACTGTGTTTTCAATAATAATTTAAATAATTTAAAGGGTATTTTCACCGTTTCAGTTGTCCTCTACATAACTCATCACGTTATGCTGCAATAATGCACTTAAAGATGCCAGTCGCCCAACTATGTAATGCTGTTAGACCAATAAATGCTATTGGCAATTCCTTCCCCTCCCTTCATTCGTGTGTGTGTGTCTTAAGCACAGTGACCCCGAAGAATGACCCTGGCCAGTGTGGACCAAAGGCATATCAAGACTGTCTGAGGAAAATCAATGCTCAGGATTCACTGCCTTCACTGCTTGTCAGAGTGGAAAAACGGCTGCAGATGGTAAAATGCTAGTGTCTGAGCAAAGCTACAAGCCAGCTGACACACCTCAACAGGCCAGTAACAAGTTTGACAGGGTCTCCTTTAGGGGTGGGAATTTCTTGGCACCTCACAATTCGATTCGATTCCGATTCAGTGGTCAACGATTCGATTCTAAACCGATTATCAATTCAAAAGCGATTATCAATTATCAATTCTAAACCGATAAAACGATTATCGATGCATGTCGATTTTTAAAACATTTGAGTTTGCTACTCAGAGTCTCAAATCACTTCCTACTTTGTGTTTTGATAATTAAAGAAAATCAACAGATGGATTACCTTTTCTATTTTTTTTAATAGAGAAAAAGCTTTTCCTTGTCACAATTATGACTTTCAATGAACAATGCAATATTTGATGCAGCTTGCATTTCAACACAAAATGGATGTGTAAAACAAAAAAAAATTACATTTTTTTATTTTTTTTTATTACAAAATCGATTATGAACTTTTCTGAATCGAGACAGAATCGTTCTAGAGAGAAATCGAAGAATCGATTTTTTCCCCCGCCCCTAGTCTCCTTATGGTTACGCTTAGGGTAGTAAGGCACACTATGCAGACTGATCCAGTGAGGATTAGGCAACGTGGGGACTGACTGTCAGATGCAGGTGACGAGGACCTGTAACGTGTGGACCCACATAGGATCACATCGAGCCTGAGGGTGGAGTATGCAACACTTGATTACAAGTTGACAGTTGAACTGAATAGATTATTATGGCTACAAAATGTACATTACCTGATGCGTTAAGGTAACTCTTAAGTTGCCTTAAGCACTGTACACTTAATGCTTTATAGATTAATGAGCACAATGTACTTCTGTAAGTTCATGTTGTTACAGGCTGTATTTGTGAAAAGGATTATTGCTATGGTTTGGTTTAGTAATATGTAGCTGTGTACACTTACATGCATGAGACATACCCTTAGTTAGTCTCATAAGTAAAGAACACCTAAGGCTACTTAGAATAATGTGTGACCAACTGAAATGTTCACAGGCTCTCCCTAATACACATACCTTGGGTTGATAGCGAATAAGAGGATTTCAATTATACAACCCAAGCTGATTGTGCAGTGAGCAACGAAATGATGCTATTAGTCTATGCCTACCCAAGCAATGTGCATTTTTAGCACCTATTTTTATTCATCAGGTTGAATATGACATGATGAGATTGCGCCGGATAGGGAACCCCCCTCTCTTGCACCATTAAAAGAGCCACACATGACTGATCAAAGGCAGCGGGGCTGCACTCGGCAGTATGCGCGAGACACTGTTGTTCCAGACTGCTCTCTCGCTCGCTCTCTCGCTCTCTCCTCCGTTGTTTTGCTACCTCTTAGGGCCATGTTGTCCGTGTGTCGGCCAATAGGCACTGACATGTAGAAATGGCCTTAAGCAGGAGGAGAGTTTCCAGTTGTTATGCGCTGCGCAGAAAATACGTATCTCTGAGTGTGCGGCACACGACGCCAGTCTGATGACTGGATCCAGGGAAAAGATAGTGAGAACATGAAGTGCTGGAGGTGATAGTACATCAAGTGAAAAGAGGATGCATACTTTTTGTGAGTGTGTGTGTGTGTGTGTTTGTGTGTGTGTGTGTGTATGTGGAGTGTATATGATGAATAAAAGTGGACTTACCTTTGGGCATAACTGTATGAACATAAAGTTTTCTTGGCCAGAATTAGATCCTGACTTCAGTCAATGATATACACAGAGAAATATGCCCTGAACAACAGAAGACAGGGGCACAGCCGGCGAGAAGATGCCCTAACAGAATCAGAGAGTAAATTAGCCTATTTGTGACAAACTTGGGGGAAATTGATAAATCGTTCGTTTGCTGTGCTTGAAGCAGGGATCTCCCAAGACTGAGCAGCACGTGTTGCTAAAACCAAGTGTTGAAAAAAGAGAAGAAGGTTGTGCAGTAAAAGGGAAACTGATTTCAAGACAGAAAGAGATTGTTTTATGAAAACCATGTCTGCATTGAAAATAAACACAAAACCAAGTGTCTGCGTGCCATCTGCAGGGGTAGATTAGCGATAAATACCTTATGCTCTCTCCATTAACATTGGTGTAGTATTGATCATATGACTCGGCTGCCAATGAATTGTACAGAACATGAAATTGAATTCTTCAAGCTTTTGCCTAAACCTCACACCCAAAAGGATGACTCCACTGGACACCATTATTGTAGATATCCACTGCAGCACATGACCACTTTGTAGTGAAGTTAGCCTCAAATCTTTCCTAATAATCTTCCTGTAGTTCCCAGAGCACTCCAGAGTAGTACCCAATTGGGACTTTGGCTCTATAATGAGACCAAAATACAGGCAATTTAAGATAAGTGAGTGATTGCCCTCTGTGGTTAAGACTCCTTCTGAAATATGGCCTACGTCCCTCTGCCCTTGTTTTTCAGACAATCCCACAAAAAATAGAGATTTGTTCCACAATCTGGTGCCAGAACAGCCAACACAAAATGGTCTGCCTCTGTGCTGTACTGAAGCAGGGAGTTCTGCCCTAACCGTATATTTATAACCTTACACCTGTTGTGGTTCCAGTAAGTCATTTTCTTCTTCTTTTCTTTCACAGCATTTCCAGTTTTTGAGCTTCTTTCTAATGATGTTATACCACTTGGTTTGATTCAAAATAAGGAAAATTCACAAAATATTTTAACATACATACAACTAGTCCATATCTATATCTCAGGATTATTAGTATTCTGTGTATTTAACAATGTATTTAACATAACATAATAACAATAGTTGTGTCTTCAGTCAAAAATGGCCAGTGTTTTACAATAGAAATGCACACATATTCATATCAACACCCAACTGACTGCATTAAACGAGACATCTCAGTTTTGGCCAGAGACGCGACAAATGTTCCAATGTCAAGAATCTCACTATAATTTATTTTATCCATTCAAGTAGGAAGAGTGAAGGATGTTATACAAGGGCAGCCAAAATGCTACCGAACACCGAACAAAGGTTTAAGCTTGTCAGAACTATGATACAGAAGTTTGCATTAGAGTGGTAAATATTACAATATCAACTTTGTACGGAAGATTAATCACCACTTTTGTAAAATCATTAAGACCAATTATTCTCTATTAAATTATACTGTAACATTACAATGTGCTGTGCAACATTTAGCTAGATATTACAGTTTTTCACAGTTGTTAACACCCAAAAAGCGAAAATTCGGCACAATTTGCACAACCTTCACTTCATGTACCAAACGCTCGACCCAATTTGGCACTACTTCACACTGCCTTATCTGCATTAGACTCTGATTTTCTTTGTTAACACTCTGATGTCAATTACACATCACCTTGTTGTCAAAACACAACACACAATGTTCAGTTGTTGCACACACTTCTCAAATAAAATCTCAAAGCATCAACCTACAACACACAAATAGTCAAATCTCTAAACATTCAGGTCGGTTGAGCAATTTGCAATGAGGACTGCAGCATAAAAGTGCCTTGAGCCTCTGTTTTGTTTGGTAAACAATGGAGAACTTTGAAGAGATCAACAACCAGAGAAGGAGAGGGGTAAGAGTGAGAGGAGGAGGACAAGAAGGACAGGGACAAGGGAGAGGAGGAGTAGGACAAGGAGGAGGAAGAGGATAAGAAGGACAAGGAGAAGAAAGAGGAGGAGGAGGAGAAAGACGAAGGAGAATGGTCATCTCTAATGAGATTTGGGCCGCTGTGGTAGACCATATGCTCAACCATGGTTTGAACATGAGGCTGGCCAGAGTGTCCACCAAATCTCAGCCGCTTCACAGTTTCTGCCATCATTAGAAACTTCAGGATGGAGAACAGGTACGAAATCTATTTGCCTTGCGTTATGTAATACTGCATATCAATAGAATACATTGTGCTCACAGTATTTGTATTTTGCAGGACTGAAAGTGAACCACACCGTGGAGGAAGAACACACACTTTCACCGCCGAACAGGAGACTGAAATTGTAAATATGGTTTGTGAGAACAACGGTATCACGCGGTTTACTGTACTGTTCTCTGTACCGAAATAAAACTTTTTTTGCTGCATATTTGTGTGCTGTTTTATGTTTGACTATAAAAAAAGTAGGCCTACACTGAGACATTTTACAAAAGGAGAAATGGCTCTTTCTCCAGAGTCATTGTCATTCATATGGTGTGTTTCATTTCGATGATTGTGTTTTCAATTTTGCACTGCAGTGTGCTCTAAATGCTTGGTAGTGTGCAGCAAATGCTTAGTTGTGTGTACTCAATGAATGTATGTGTGTGTCTTTTGAAAATATGGCTGTGTGTACCAAATGAAAACACGAGTTCCATTTTGTGAACAGTTAAGAGATTTGATGGCAAAGAGTCATCTTGCAAAGGGAGTGTCATGTTTAGCATTTTGTGTGTGAGGTTTTCAGTTTTCTGTGTGCAGTTTTGAGAAAGCCGTTATTGTTTTGAAAAACGTGTGTTAACAATTGTGAAAAACTGTAAATAAGTAAAGGCAAGGCACAAGAAGAATGGTATGATTGCTGAATGAATGAACATTTTATTCTGAACGATAAACTTAATTGTTACGATTATAGACCAGACTCAGTGTAAGATGGAAACCCAAATCGATGTTAACAACCATAAACAGTGACAATAGTCTTAAATGAAATGGTTGCCAAAAGTTAATGTCATAGTTACCAATTAAACCAAATAAACTTAAAACAAACCTGAACGAGAAAGTGAGTGAGATGAAAAGGTGTGTGCATGTGTGTGAGTGAGAGAGAGAGAGAGTGAGAGTGACAGAGAGACAGAGAGACAGAGTGAGAGTGTGAGAGAGTGAGAGTGTGAGAGACAGAGAGACAGAGAGAGTGAGAGTGAGAGAGTGTGAGAGAGATAGAGAGAGAGAAAGAGAGCAGCCAGCCCTAAACAGAGATGCTAACTTTTGGCTCTCTGGTCAGTTTTGCAGATTTTATTTTTCATTTTCAGAGTGCTTCCTACCTTACATGAGTTTTAGATTGAAGACTGATGTTTCCAAATGGTCATTTTTGACCAGAGCACAACCTGAGGGTTAATACATATCACCCAAAATACTGCATCCATTTCCATGCCTGCACTTCAGAGGAACAGTCCTGATGATAATGATGAGGCTGACGATTTATTCAAATTAACCACCCATAGCTTTCCCTTCAGGTTCCACTGCAAGTAATTAGTAGCAATTTTGCTCTCATTGTGTGGCAGGTGTAGTGTTGCTCCAAGACAAAGCAGGGCCCTAAGTTAATATATACAGTACATTAATCCTTCCCTGTCAGCTGATGTCACTGGATTAACCTCAGCTGCAGAAAGGTGATTATTGATTCCCCTCCCCCCCCCTGCCTTTTTTCAACCCTGCAGTCTTCAGCTGTGAACACTGGAGAGAAGGCTATTTGGGTGGCCTCCAAACAGAGCCGCAGACTAAGTGCTTTCACAGCAAATGACCAGACAGCACCGGAGCATGCTTCCCTGAAAGAAACGTCTCTCTGAGTGGTCAGACACTCGCTATTATCCATCTCCTTTACCCTTCTATTCAAAAAGATTGTGTATAAAGTGCAGCAGAGGAGAAGTTCAATGATCTGAACTGATTGAGGTATTTGAGAGACTTGAGAGACTTTGTGAGACAATTTGGTTAGCTTGCTGTTCCAGACAAATAGAAATGTATCAGTATTGTATTTCTGCAAAAAGGCACAATTAGTCATAGAAACTACTAGCATTTCTAGTTTGTTTATTTGTTGAAGTTTATGGTGCAGCTAACTGGTGACAGTTGTCATAACATGCTGTATTACGTCAAGATAATGTGATCTGAAACCTGTCAAAAGCACAGAAGTTCTGGACACAACTGATACCTGATGACTTATAAATACGTATGTATCATGATAAAACTGAGTTCTTAAACATCACAATACATTTCACTTCATCAAAACATCAAATCATTCAACCATCAACCACCTTAATGTGTAAATAGGGGGCCTTTTAATATTCTTCTAGAAGTTCCTTTAAAGTTCTGTTTCATACTGTAGTGTGCCACATATCCTGAGGGGGTTGTGAATGTAAATGTACGAATACTGTCTTCATAAAGTAATACTATATTTATCATTTCATATATGCTAGTAAAAGTTTGTATGGAACCAGAATTATATTTGAAGTCGTATTTTAAGTGAAGCAGTTTTAGATGCAGATGATTTGATCAAAGTTAATTAAATCTCAGACTTTTTAATAAAAAGAACACAGCGGTCATATACCTGTATATACAGTATCATGTTTGATCAACTAGTGAACTCGCATGATAACCAGATATTATATCTATCACTGCATATTTGCATAGCACAAAAGATGAAATAATGTGTGTAATGTCCCGAGCTTTCCAATTGGTATTATCTAGATACTGGGGGGACTAAAACTTAGCCTTGAGGAACACCACAAGTCAAGGAAACAGAGAACACTTGATTTATTAAACACATGTAATCAGTTTTTGTAAGAAGTCAGTCACTGCTGTCTCAGAGATTCCTTATTCTTCAATTAAATGAACTTGACTTTTGGGTTAAAATATTTCATTATGATTAAGCACTGAAACAAAAGAGAACTGTCTCTGAATTAATTAAGATCTCATTTGCTCAAGTAACTGAGTCTGAATCCTACATGAGCATCACAACTAAGTAAAGACGATTTTTGCTTAATATTTTTTTTTCTTCCTCTTCTAAAGTGACTATGGTCATTGAAAGTCTTTAGCAACTTCAGAAATGTTACATCTGCCAGCTCCAGAAAAGAAGTGGCGAAGACAGATGACAATTGCGGCAGTTTAGTAAAAGGTAGTGCTGGATGAATGGCCACATCTGACATTTTGTGCAGTTGTAAAGACCCAAGGAATGGAATTCCACTAACGGACAATATATAATCCCATTATCTGAAAAGTAACAGGAACACCTATTTTCTGAGTTCCAAATCCCCGAAAGAGCCGGATCTACAGAGAAATACCTGCAAATCCATTCATAACGATGGAGTAGAACCCTCTTACATGATTATTGGTCCATCACAGCAATGTGGCTGATGATTGATAGTTTCATTGTGCATGACAAGTGAGAGAGAGCATCAACTGCTAACTGCTTCAGACTCTTTTTGAAGATGAAGAGGAAGTGGTGGCATGACTATTTGTGGCAAACACCGAGATGGATTCTTCCACCGGCCCATCATTTGATTACAGAGGCGAGGGAGGGTGGGGACGACTGGCACCTTTCAGCTAGTCCATCACAGCGAGTAATTAGATCAGGTAGACGGGCGCATGGTGCCCATCTGAACACTTATTATTATTTTCACTCTCAATCTCGTGGTGAGTGGTGGCAGACCAGGCCTTTCTCCAGGACTCTCGCTGGTGGTGTTAAAAAGTGCATTGCATATCATGTCAGATTTATAAGATTAGGAGTTCTTTTGTTCATTTGATTTTTTTGTTTTTTTTGGAAAGTTTAAAACCCAAGGTCTCAAATACCAAGGTCCAAGCTTTTGTTAAAATGTAAAGCGTGCATGTGAATTTGAATGTAGTCATCTTTACCTAAATATATATTTGAAGAAGCGTCAGTATGCGACTTATTTTTTGAATGGAACTAAAGAAGTGGAATAATTCTCAATAATAGTTATTAATAATTAAGAATCCTTTGGTGGTGGTGGTAGATAGATAGATAAATCTATCCCCTAGAAACCCCTAACACTACAAGACAAATGAAACATGTTTTTGCATTTGCAGTGAAGTATTTTGAGAGACACACATGATGTACCTCTTTATCTCTAATTCAGGTTGAAACTGGTCTCAGCTCAGATATGGTCTCCTGCTGAAGTCCAGTGTTTCCTGCCAGTAGGAAATAAGTGATTGCATGAAAATAAATTCTGTTGCCGTGTCACTTTCTCAGTAAATATTACTATGACATATTGCAGTTATAGGTCTTTAAAAACCCATTAATGGAAAAGCTTTAGACTCGTATTTTATTCAGGGCAGGTCCCCTGTACTATACAGTGACTCTGGTCATAGAGTTGTAGGAAGCACTGAGACAAGTTTTATTATGACTAATGCATTTCTATTTAATAAGACAATTTACAGACCTTGATTGGCTCGCAGACGAGTCTCAGCACTGAATTGTAGAGGGTGAGGGACATACGTTATTAGGACAAGGACTCACTTAAGCTGAATTGAAATGGGGACTGTAGATATTCCTTCAAAAGTGGTACCACCTCCTCAAGTAATTCATCATGATTACGTTTTCCTTCTACTTAACTTTCTATCATTTCAGCCCACTCATCATTGATATGGAGTCAGTTTCCAGAACGACTGTTCTTAGAGAAATTAGGCCCTAATGATTCAGTGCAACAATAGTAGAGGGCAGATCAGTGCTATGCTCCACGTGAAACCATATGTACATAATGTACAAGGTCATATCGGAAGGTAACCGGAGGCCTGGGCAAAATTGGAATTCAGCAGACCATAATTCCAACATCACATTTCGGGCTTCGAACCTGCAAAATATTTGTCAGGTACTCTGAAACACTTTGACAACTAGGAAACTATCCATAAAAGGAAACAAAGGTTAATAATAGATCCCCAAAGAAATGCCTCAACATTGAACATTGACTGACTTATGACTTCCACATTTCTATTTTCATTTTCTGGGGATGAATCTCAATGGATTCTATTATTTACTTCACAAAAATGTAATTTCATTAAATTTCATACATTTAGTTTCATATATGAAATATCAGGCTGAATTATGTCACTCCTTTTTCAAATATATTACAGTAATTCCTAACAGAACTCTTAAGGTTGAGTGAAGACATGCAAACCAGTATGTGAGTGAAACGTGCATTCTGTGATAATTAGGATGCAGTAGTATAATTTAAGTCCTATGTCCTCGCAACATTGTGAATCCTGTGAGTTGTTTGTAATAAGAGGTCTCAAGGGACCATTGAAGTGTTACTACAGCTGTAAGCAAAATGAGGGTGAAATAAGTCAAGTATACATTAAAGCAGATGAGAATCTTCTCTCTGACACAGGGCACAATAGCAGCCACAATCAAATGTAATTAGACGTTTGATGACTGCAGCCTAAGGTCAGACTTTCTTCAGTTCAAGTTAACAAAGTAGTTAGTGTAACCTCTTGTCTTCTTCAGTTCAAGTTAACGAAGTAGTTAGTGTAACCTGCTCGTCTTCTTCAGTTCAAGTTAACGAAGTAGTTAGTATATCCTACTTGTCTTTTCACTCATGTCTTCCACTATGCATGTCTCATAGCAACCGACACTGTTATGGCTTTAAATACACGCAATAGTGCCACCTTTTTTAGATGTTTTGTTTTCATCACTCTCCCACACAAACACACATACACACACACGCACACACGCACAAACACACGCATGCACTCGCACTCACATAAATACATGTAAATACACATTAAAAGCTAAAATAATAAATAGCTCTACAATTATCTCCTGGTATGTCTTTTAGTGCAATACTATGTAATTTCAGTTTTACACAGGATAAGATGTTAAGTTCCTTGTGCTATTGGTTGGGGATTTCCCGCAGTGGCCAAACCTTTCACTGTGACATGCAAGTACTCATACCAAACAACCTATCCTAAGTATAACAACCCAACGGGATGCACTACGACCATCACAGTGATACTTCACAGTACAACAACAAAAACAACAACAAAGATGCCTTCATGAGCATTTCACAGGGGTTGTCAAGTGGGCATCTTCCTTTGCCAGTGTTTTATTGAATGAGGCCCACACCACCTCCAGAAGGCTCAATAGTGATGTCTGATGTCCCAGACCCACCCCCCTTCATACTCACGATGGGTTAGGACACATGTCAATACTTTTGTCCTTTAGAAAAAAATAAGCATTAACCTTGTGGATCTGTAACCCAATAGGTTATCTGAGTGTTCAGCACAGTGTGCAGTGTTTTTGTGTTTAGGTAGAGCATGAGCACTAAATCACTCGTCAGACCTGAATCTCCACATTTAACAATTTTTGACTTTTTTGTTTTGTTTGTTTGTTTGTTTTTTCCCCAGCTAGGAACAGCTCCTGTGCTGTGAAATTATAGTTCCTGCAAAATGTCTTCATGTATGATGAGTCTTTGCCGTTTACAGGCAATGAGCATTACCCTTGAGAAAATGTTCATTTGTTTTGTTCCATGTGACCTTTTCATAACTCACTCAGATAGGAAAACATGAGACAATTTGTAACCGAACAACTGGAGGTGATGGGTATGCATTCAGTCTTTGTGACAAATTCCCTGTTAACACCAGACAGCAACAACTGATTAATAATGCATTTACATACAGTATGTGGGGCACTAATCATGCAAGACGTAACCGAAGCTCACGTGGTGACATACAGTACACACACATCTAGGGTATCAGGGCCAGGGGATTTATCTCACGACAAAGGTGGCATGTGGAGAAAAAACTAAAACGACATCAGTGTGTGACATATTAGGTGCTCGAGAAGGTGAGATGACGCAAATGTGTTCTGAGCTGATGGACTGTACATACTGAATAAAAACTGATTATCTGGCCGGAGCACATGTGATAGCATTATTTTAGAGCCTGTAGATTGATGGGGGCCTGCTTTTGCCCTATGGATACCGTGGCTTTGCCAAGGCTAGCGCACAAATAGAACACTTGTGCTCTCCCTGACACTGAGTTATCTGCGCCTGCAGATACGGATGCCTGTTGGCCCCGGCAATGAGGTTAAATGAGATATGGCAGAGGAGAGGACAATGTTGGCTGTATATATTTATGGCTGTTGTGCAATTAATAGTAAATACACATTAATGGGGGTTATTTTGGCCCCATTTTAGTCGTGGGAGGTTCAGTGAATGTGAAAAATGAGCTTCAGATATACTAAGGCTCTCCTTTCACATAGTAACATAGTTCTCAAATACATCCATAAAATGGCTTGCATGGCCACGCAAGGCTTGAGGTCCAGTTTATGTCTATGCTTAAGAAATTGTTAGTTACCCTTTACCCTCAAATCAAAGATTTGTGCAATCATGGGACATGTCACCCGTTGCATGTTTTGTTTAGGCGGTTTATGAGAAAATCATTCTATGCCAAAGTTATTTGAATTGAATTGATTTGATTTTGAGTTGAATTTGAGAATTCAATTGAATTTTCAAATGAATTATTTTTGGAATAATAGATTGAAGAAGAAAAAAAAGTCATGTCTGGACTTGACCCAAACCAACTACCAGTGGCAACAAGCACTGGTGCATATGGACAAGTAAAAGTGTTACTTGCTAGAATGTAAAATCAAAGATCGAAATTGATTGTTAAATTTATATAACATCGGTTGAGTGGGTAGTTCAAATACAATTGAATTATTCTGAGAAAATGTAAACATGTTTTTCAGGTTAGCATAAGTAGCCATCTTGTAATTGGAAACCTAAGCCATTAAGCAGGAATATATATATATAAATCACTGATCAAGGGGCTATAGTGGTTCAGGAGGTAGAAGAGTCATTCAGCAATCAGAAGGTTGCTAGTTTGATCCCTCACCAAGTGTCCCCCAACCCCCAACTGCTCCCGATGTGCAGGTTGGCAACTTAGATGGTAGAGATCCTCTCCCACTTTATTTTATCATAAAGCATTACCGACTATCCAAATAGTCCAACGATCCAATGCCTACACAGGAATAAAAGGTCAAACAGGCTAAATTAGATGCAAATATAACGAGTGAGCTATTTTAATATTTTGTGTCAGAGTTCGATTCTGTTGCATCTCGGACAGAATGTTTTTTTTTTTTCATTCACAACAGATTTTTCTTTTCATCCCAATCTTAAATGGGAACTGCTCAACAAATATGAATTATATGCACATATGTTTCTCATACAGCTTGAATCATCCCTCAAACTATTTTTACCATAAGGGTAATACTTAAAGATGTCTGTTGTGATACTGCTCAAACACACAGTAGGTTTGTAAACGATTGCCGATGCCTGTTTATTTTATTCCGTCTACACATTTCCAACCTAAGTGTTATCTGCTGGGCACGTTCCCTCTGCAGGCAAGTCGTGCAGGGAAAAATAAATGGGAGTGTTTCAGGCAAAGCTATATCTAAGGGAAGGGGAAAATGTTTGCATGATGGTCCTGAATGGCATATGTGACCACACCAGAGACCGATGAAGCTCAGTTAAACAACCTATTTAAATGCATTGAGGCCTCACAGATAAAGGAGGAAATAGTAGGGTTGGGCAGAATTTTGTTGAGGTTTGGCATGGGGCGCTGAAACACTTGTCTGCTTATGTTTGGAAGGTTTGCTTAGGGAATGCACATGCCATGGGACTTCAACGCACTGCCAATGTCAATAGGGACTGGGTGCAGGTTTTTGAAGGTATAGAGTATAGAGTAGTGGTAAACCACATCAATGATCAGTGCATATTTGCTCTTTGAAGTGTGACAAAAAATTGCCTTTTTCCAAATGTCTGGCAAATGTGTGTCTTTGGGTTGTGGCACACAATGGACGTGCAAAACCCTTATCAACTGCCTGTACTTCATCTCTCACCTGTCACTTTTACACAAGTTTTTGTCACAAGCTAGATCAAATGCTGTTGTTCCCAGTAAACGTTCTTAGGAACAGCAGGCCCAAACATCCTGCTGGTACCTTGTATGTGAGTGATGAAGGTATTTCATTTTTCTTTCAGCAATAAAGAAACTCAATAGACACTCGATAGACTCTCTAAACAGGCGTCTTCCTTCCTCAGAAAACAGCTTATTCAGTCAGTGTGCAACAGCACCTGCAATTATTGTGCTCAGCAAGAGAGCACAGGGATAAAACTGACTTTCATCTCCTCCCTAGTGGATTTCACATCACATACTGTTAAGGAATTTAAAAAGCCTGTAACTGTGTGTGTGTGCACATGAGTGCGTGTGTGCCATGTGTGTCTCCTGTTAGGGTATGAGTTAGTAGTCAAAGCTAGCATATTGCTCTTAATGTCACTTCAGTTAAGTGGGGCTCCAACCTTACGCATTTAGCATGAGGAGTGCATTTATGTCAGTGATCCTGTCCTTCGGAGGAAGCGGCACCCATGGCGGCGCTTGATGCCAGCTAATCAGGGAAAGGATTAATGCAGTGTGAGGGTGTATCCGGCACTGTAACATTAAAAGGAGCTTGAGCTTAATCATTCATCCATTATGAGTGGGTGGTCTGGTTGCCATTTGTAAGCATCTAACTTGTATACCCCAATCCTCTTAACAAAACATGCTTCCTGTTACCATTTGCAAAGCAGATGTTCTTCTTTTATAATCAATATTATTAGTAGTAGTGGTAGTATTATTAGAAGTAGTAATTAGAAGTTTCCATGAGATACCCAAACATATCTAATCAATGTTTTTTTTTTTTTTTTTTTAAGCTGAGTGAGGACATCAAGCATCTTTTCACAAGATCCTCTCTCTCTTATTGGCAATCTCCAACACGGAACAGAAGTCTTAAGATTTGACTAGGTTTGGCTCACATATGTTGTGCTACTAGATAATAACTACGGTGGCAAACCCTCTGGCATTCTGAGCTATTAAGCTAATTAGTAGTGCAATACCCCCTGCTGGAAGGAAATAGAGAACATATGGCAAAAACAACAAACAGAAAAATATATATACATCATTGTTGATATTTCGAGTTCCTTCATGACCTGACACCATTACACTTTCACACTATCACAGTATGTGTTTGATCTGATCTCCATTCAATCATCTCCATCTTAAAGCAAGTGATCAAGTGAACTGAGTATCTTCAAAGGTGTCACATGCTGTTTTTGAGTGTTTCTCTTTTCATTACTGTCACCACTTTTCTTTTCTGTTGCACGCTCTCATTATTTTCTTTCCAAACGCATTGAACGTCTCGCACCCATGAATTGTAAGAATAAACACTCTTTGCTTTTTCTATTTTGTGATCCAAGCTTCTTTCAATTCAACTCGTCTGCCGTTTTCATGAGCGCTTGTGTCACCTCTCAGGACCTGCCAAGGCCTGGCCCGTGAGAGGAGATGGACCAGCCACTGGTCCATCTCGCCACTGAATTGACGACACGGTCATTCCTCAAACAATCTACTTAACCAACAGATAAGTCTCCAGATCAATTAGGAGATATGAATGGCTGTACAATTTCCAAACTTTTTCTTCCTGGACATTCATCTATCCATACCACTAGCCCTTCACAGAGACACTCATAGTGAGGAAATGATAATAAGCCACATAACTAAAGGATGTCTGATTATGTTTTGGTGAGTAAATGAGTGTAATAAACTAGCAAAGCTCAAATTAAATTGGGGATAGACTATCAAGGTCCACTTATACTGTAGTCTATCAGTTGAGATGTATGTTTCACATCAACAAAAACAGGCTCTTCAATCTCAGAATCTCAGTCTCTGAAACAGCAGGGCAATGTTTTTCCATTCTCAAATCTCTCCTCTATTTCAATGTAGCCTTTGTATAGAAAAGGAGAATGTTAAAGCCCATAGAGAATGTGACTATTTTAGTCATCACGGCCAAGATGTGTGTGTGTGTGCAGTTGAGGATGAAATGGGCCTCCAGACAACATGAACGAAGACAAACCGTCTGTCAGTGATCCACCGTCTATTATGATTGCAACTCCATTTGTTGTGACATGACAGAGAAGCAGCTTCTCACCATGCGTTTGGTCCAAGGCATTTCCCAAAGACAAGGTCAGAGAGGTGAAGGAAGTCGTATTGCATGCCACCTGAAAGAGCCCATTAGAGCCTTCCCTGAACCGGCTAATCACTATCCTCTGGAACCAGTTTGTAGCTGGTGTGTGCTTCTGTCACCCTTGTCTCTTGATGCATCAACTTCAGAGCCGGATCTGTTATGCTCCCGTATTCTGGTCGAAAGACTGACTGGCAAGAGAGTTTAATGAGTTTTCAAACTTCCCCATGAGGGCAGGAGACATATCAAGAGACCTTTAATTAGGCCTCTATTTGGAATCCTTTTATTTTGCTCGCTAATAGGATACAGAGGAAGGTGTGTCTGTGTTTTAATGTAGAGCTCTCATTTTAGTGTTGCCATTGCAGGGGCAAAGGGAGTAGCAATGATAAGCTGCCAGGGATAACAAGCACTATCTACCTGTGTAAGTGTGATAGGAAAACAGGCCAGGTAACTGTGTGTTATCTTCACTCTCACTATTACCATAGCAGAAGAATTACTAGTACTACTACTTCTACTACCATCTTATTTTCCCAAAGGAAAAGGGGGAGGGGACACTTCATTCACTACATTGATATCAGAGTAAGGCCTTGCTCAATTGACGTCCCGTTATTTCTTTCAGGATTGTTTAATGTCTATGTGACGCCATTTAACATCATCCACAAATTGTTGTGATCACTTTGAACTAAAGACTGTCTTTTATTGGTGAGCTGATTTTGAGAAATTAAACGTTGATTCAGGTCATGCAGCAAACTCTTTCCTGGTTACTATGGTTGTCTAGTTGCTATGCTAGCTAGCTAAGGAAACTTAACTTGTGAAATTATAATAGGAAAAGGTAGAAACTCTCAGGGTGCTTGTGCAGCTTCATATTAACACACACTAGCAGCTGCCAACTGTTAATATGATTCCCTAACATAGAGATAGCTAGGATAGAGAAGGAGCTACGACAGAAGATAGTGAAAAAGCTACGACAGGTAGAAACTCTCTGGGTGCCTGTGCAGCTTCCTATTAACACGAGTTTATGTTCACTTCACATTAACATGATTTCATATTACAGATGGTACCAATGATCAACTGTTTAGCTGGTTC
The DNA here is from genome assembly GCF_900700415.2 of Clupea harengus. Classification (NCBI taxonomy): domain Eukaryota; kingdom Metazoa; phylum Chordata; class Actinopteri; order Clupeiformes; family Clupeidae; genus Clupea; species Clupea harengus. The sequence continues at coordinate 3,741,887 of NC_045156.1, forward strand.
CCTAAAATAGAGATAGCTAGGACATAGGACATAGCCATGTTAACTAGCATGAGACCTTGCATGTTTTACACCTCTTGCAGAGGTTCGCTTCATAGCATCCCGTGAAATACAACATCCGTTACGGTTATGGAAGCCTGAGTGTGAATGCAAATGTGTTATCTAAACCATGTTGTTTTTACCTGATACAGTGATGAGATTCGTATATGAAAGAGGGAGAGAGAGAGAGACCCATCCACGCTTTACCTGGTAGAGTTACTGTGCGTGTTACTAACTACCAGGATAAAAAATATATATTTACGTAGGCTATATGCCGCACCCAAATATTATCCACAGGGCTGCAGACATTTGAACAAAATCAATGTTTAAACCGTGGTTAACATGCTGGAAATTACGGTATGACTACCAGTAGTAATAATAATACTATACTATAGGAGAAGAAATTGTTGTTTTTCTTAATATAGTTGTAGTATTAGTAGTGGTTATTGTTTTTGTAGTAGTAGAACGAATAGCAGAAGTATAAGTTGCAGTATAATAACATAATCCTTTAATCCTATAACATAATATAAATGTAATGAAGCGTGGACATATTAGAATAAAAAATGCTAATTGTCTCATAAAAATTTATATTTTTAGGAGATGAAAAGTTTCTGGCTCATGCATGTGAGAATATGTATTCAACTCACTTGTGCACGGCAATCTCCACGTGTCATGTCAACTGTGTTAACATAGCCGTGAAATCTCTGGTGAATAATGGCCCTCGCTGTTTCTCTTTTCACGGGGCGCACGTCTTTCTGTGGTCCCGTATTCCCTCAGATGACATCCTTGGCATTCATTTGCAATGTTTTCTTTTTCCACCACAGTTGTTGTGTCAGTACATTCCTATCATCTAGATTTCATGTAATGGGCATTCTCTCCTTTAGAGAGACCTTGGTTATGGCACTTGGTACTTCTGATAGTTGTCTTGATTGTAGAGTCCATTTCACATACTGAGCAGATGACTGAGTTGTTGTTACAATGGCAAATATCATATTTGTTAACTTGCCCTACATTTCCAAGTTGTCTGGGGGAGCCTATGTGAAAATATTACAATGCATTGTTTGTGGAGGGCAGGGGATAAGACAAGTGGTTCTCAGTGTGTAGTGTGCAGAGTGCTTACCTTTTTTAAATGTCTTTTCATTTGACCCGACATAGGGGTATATAAGGGGGGCCACACCCAGAGACGGAAAACAGCAGGCTGGAAGTGTGTCTGATTTTATAAAACAGAAGAATTCGTTAGAGTGGTGTATGGTGAATTAATCACCACATTTGTAAGATCTCTGAGAGCAATTCATCCTACTTGATTCAATTATACTGTTATTTGTTACATTACCGTGTGCTGTGCAACATTTGGCTAATTATTAAATAAGTAAAGGCAAGGCACGAGAAGAATGGTATGATTGCCGAATGAATGAACATTTTATTCTGAACGATAAACTTAATTGTTACGATTATAGACCAGACTCAGTGTAAGATGGATACCCAAATCGATGTTAACAACCATAAACAGTGACAATAGTCTTAAATGACATGGTTGCCAATAGTTAAATATCATATAGGTAAAATATCATAGTAAACCAATTAAACCAAACACATGAAAACAAACCCAAATGAAAAAGTGAGTGAGATGTAGAGATGAGAAGGAGAAAGAGTGGAGAAGTCAAAAAAGGCGCAGAAGAGAGCCAGGGAGGGGGGAACAGGAGGCCAAATGGCAGAGCCAGTGATGGAAGGGATGTGACACAGTGGTCAATCACTTCACAGCAGAAGACAGAGGTGCATTATGATATAAAAGTGATTCTCCACAGTCAGCAGCGGATGGGTTTCTCATTGTTTGCCCAAGTTAAAGGGTCTCGTGAACAACGAGCCGTACAACGAGATCAGAGAGAATTCCTTTGATATCCTGACTTGTGGCCCTCTGGTCAGTTTTGCAGATTTGTTCATTTTCAGAGTACTTTCCACCTCTCAGGGAAAAACTTTGACATAGAATAACTTGAAAGATATAATCACAGTACTCCCAACCTCCACAGTAAATTAAAGTCATCCTGCGATGCAATACTTTATCCTTTATCGACCTGCCAGCAGGGAGAAGCTATCATATGACATTTTAATGTAATCACTGCCCACCTACCATAGCCTAAATGCTACATGCTATGTATGCTATGACTATAGGCCCTACATGCTACATGCATACATTTCGATCTATATCTGACACAGAAGACAAATCCAAGTTATTTAATTAATATTCTAATTCGCAAACAAAAGTATTACTCCAAAAATTGATGGATGAGTGATTATGGGCAATTTTCATTCACAGATATACACAAAATACATGTAAAAAAAACCTGGCAAGACCATTGGCTTCACGATCATGCATGTCAAAACGTTGTAGATCTAACCTACCCCAAAAGAACTGTAGAATTTTAGCTGAAGTCTTATATTAGTGTGTTTACATTTAGGAAAGAACTGTTTGGGGCAGTGGAAATTCCTATCTCATAATGAATGTGCTAGTGTCAGTGTGACCCTTAATGCTACTGAAAGACTAAATGTGTTGCACACGTGTGTCTCGTCTCTGAGATTTGAGATATCGGTGAGAATGAGGCCTCACTTATCACGATCGTGTCATTCAGACAGTGAGATATATATACATGCGTAACTAAAGACTACATGGATTGGTAAACTGGCCTGACAGTCTTACATTATTATGAAGGCATGAACCCAGTACTTTCGTTCAGTTGCCATGGCAAATTTATTTATATCATTTATTATGTGGAAAACTGATACTTTCCTTGAATGGTCCCATTCAAAATGACATCAAGTTTTTGTCCCACATTGGTAATCTTCAATTTTGTTCAATATGCGCATGGGAAAAAAAAAAAAATTAAACAGAATACAGACATTTATAAAGTAAGGATGACTTCAATAACATTTTTTATGATCCACATTTTGTATTGGTCAGTAGAACATTTTAAAAGATAGCAAAGTAAATCTGTTTACAACAAGTAAGCTCATAAAGTCATACATTAGTATTACAGGCATCATACAGATGCATCTGAGACAATTGTTCTAGTACAAAACACCAGGAAATAGTGGTATGCGGTTTTACCTTATTAATTCTGGCTGTTGAGTGTTCTGGTAACCAATTGGAGTTCATGGGTACCCTTTCCCTTTCTAAAATTAAGTTTCTAAGATTACAATAGCTGATTACATAAGCATTTTTTGTGTTAGACAAATGTCGAAAAAAAAATTCACTTCCCTTCTTGCTGTCACCACGTTTTTGATTGCCAAGGCTTCAAAGAGAATAGAGCATAGCCACAAGCGACGTCGATCATCTTGCAAGCAATTCTATCTGTAAGCTGTATGTAAACAGACTTCATCGAAATCACACCTTTAGTGATGTAGTGTTTGAACTGCTAGATTGAATTTTGCCAACCTGTTTGCTTTTGAGTGTAGGGATGAAGACGAAAGGGATGGAGATGGGGGGGCGTGATGTGTTGAAATGCGGCACTTGAAGTGCAAACACAAAGCTGCAAGGGCATGGCTTCCCTGCCTAATTCAATGTGGAAGCCTTGAAATGCAGATCTGCGAAGGGAACACGAGAAGGGAACACGAGAAGGGAACACTTTCTCTAGCAGCATTCATAGGGTGTTTATTTTGGCACACACGTCATTATTTTCAAATACTATTTTCACATTCATCTGTGAGAGAACATTATGAATGGTTGCAGCTAAATGTGAATATGGACACACTTTACCTCAGGGTCACTGAAATGCTTATTGTTCAGTTATGAGAGATTTGGTCTTATTATGTGCTATTTCTTCCCCCTTATTATGTGCTATCTTCTCTTTACTTGAATATTCCTATCATTCTAGGAACCTGTTATCACATTCTATTTGGCAGTGTTCATCTTCACAGCTTAAGTACAAAAGGCATTGTTATCAATGTACGTATATCTGTACAATACTGCATTATGCACGTCACAGTCATAGTAAAGTCACCTCAGATAGTAAACTGTATAATGGCACACTACGAAAACATAAAGGAAGGTTCTAAAGTTTGTCTCTCTGTCTTTCTCTCTTTGCCTGTCTCCTCCTCTCTCTCAGTACCTCCATGCATACTCAGAGTTAATCTTCAGCATCCCACTACACTCAAATCCTAAACGTATTTGCCCATCGATATTTGTTAAAGGGGAGGGAAACAGTGGATGAAGTCCCGCAGGACATGGAGGAGTAAGGGAAAAACAGCATGAAAGGAGGCGTCCTTCTCTCTACCTGGAAGTATAGGGATATGATTTACAGAGCCGTCATGGCACTGGAGGTGCTCTGCAGTGACAGATGCATGCATGTGAGACAGACAGAGTGACTGCCTAAGCAAGCAAAACATCAACAAGAGGCTGAGCGAAACTGAGCCGCGAGCCCCATCTCGGCTCGTGATGGAGGTGTTTTGCTGTTGGCTGCCATGGAACATGTGCATCAATCAGTGAGGCACAGATGGGCCTTCTGATGGGAGGAAGGGGGGGAGGGTGGGGGAAACAGGCAATGCCAAGCAGAGGCCACGGAAAAGGAAAAAAATGACAAAAGATTTGAATGATCATGGCAGTCCAATCAGAAAGGATAAAAAAAGAACAGTCCCCAAGGTCATGTCATCTCAAGCAGATGAAATCAGAGTGTTTGCTGGAGTTTGGTAGTTTGAGCAGTGAAACGCATGAATACTCTTCATTGAAATCTGAGGCAGCGTTATTCATGACTTTGGTTAACAAACTTAAACTAAACTTAGTTTTTCTCTGTTATATGCGTGAGTAGTGTAATTACATGGTGAAAGGTTGTGAAATTAGCATACATCACTAAAATTGCACAGTCCTTCTCTGCCAGAATGGCTCTGCAACATGTACAGTAATTGCACATCTTAAGCCAGCTCAAAACTCATTCTATCTGGTATACACATACTGTCCAACTCACTAACAGACTGCTGTAAGCCCTGCACAATCTACGTGCCCTGTTCCATGAAGTTGAAATCCCATGTAGATCTTTATTTATTTATTTATTTATTTTGAGTCACAATACACTGTTGCTATTAGGAGGAATCCGACGTCAGTCATAGACTGGGATTCTCATGAGTGTGACATTAGCACATTAGCAGCTAGTCAAACAGACGTTAACAAATGTTAAGAAATCTAAAAGTCATTATGGCTATGACAGGGATTCTGCCAGATTCTCTTTATCTTTGTGTCCTTTGGGATATCAGCTTAGGAGATTAATGGGTGGAAATCTGTTAAAGTTAAATATGACAAGGGAATGACAGTTCATTTAGATGGTGCAAATAGCTGGTGGGATTTCTGCAGGAGTACCACCCAGCCCAGATAATGCTATTTGTGATATCAGTTGACAGGATGCCTTGTGGGATGCAGTATTTGGGATGGTGGAGCTGAATTGGAGATGGCATGTGTTTTCCATCAACACTTGTGGGATGCTTTATCCACTATTCTGTGTTATGGCGCAGGATGCACGAGGTAAACAGAATTGACGGCTTCGCCATTGTTTTACATTCTGACATGCTTCACCACTGCGACATATGCAAAAGTGCTCCTGGGGGATGTGCTGTGGATAGTGAAAAAGGTGTGGATATCTCAGAAATCATCAGGGCAGACTTCATCCCTCTTTATGCTGTTGAACTGCTACAGTGGCAGCCCTGCCTCATTTGCTACCCTAGGCGGGGGAGGAGGGTGATGTTCAAAAACACTAACAATGAGACAACAACACTAACCATTTCCACTACATGGAGTGATGCTTTAAAATAAAAAAAATCTGAGTTATGATACCTTTTTATGTAACTCCTAAGTTGAAGGGCACATAAGTATTTTATAACACATTCATAAGCACTGAATAACATGCTTAATAAGCATCACAAAGAGTTAACAAAGAGCATATGCCAATATTTGCAAGGTTGACATAATCTTTTAGAAAATAAAAAGAAATGGTTACACTTTAGTTGAAGGGTACCTACATAGGGGTAAGCACTGAATAACATGTTTAAGATGCTATTCATGTGTGATCATAAAGACCTAATATCAGTACTTGGAAAATGTGTTGAAATAAGAGAAAATGAGAGAAGGAACTAATTATATTATACGTATATCATAACACACAGTTCATCATCACACACAAGGGATGACCATTCCTTGTGTCAGCAAAAAAATGTTCGATTTATTTTTATGGGAACACTTCATAACATTAGTACATTACTTAGTAAAGCATTAATAAGTATTTAGTTCATAATGAACTAATTATCAATCAAACATTTATATATGTTTGTAAAATAATAATAAAGACTAACCATATCATTATTTACAATAATACTAATAAACTAATCATTAACAAAAACAAAAGAGATTTTAAGATTCATTTTTCAAAACATTTACTTTCATTTGTTTCCATGAAAACATTTACAGGATGAATCAGTACAGAATTACAGAACAACCAATTTAGGTTTGGTTGTTCTGTAATTCTGTACTGATTCAATCTGTAAATGTTTCCATGGAAACAAATTATTTGTAAATGTTTTGAAAAATGATTATTAAAATCTCTTTAAATGACTTAAAAGCAATTCATTACTTATCTACAAATAATTAGTTTACTAATGATTTGTTCATGATTGTTTCACAATTGACTAATGGTTTAGAAACGATTAACAACTTAACATATATAAATGTTGAGTTGATAATAATTCATTCCAAACTAAATACTTATTGATGCATTACTAAGTGTTACCATTACTTCTTAACTTTGTTTTCGACTTAACGTTCATACCCGTGGTCGCAGGTGAATGTATTTTGTCTGTGCAAGAGAGCATTCAAACTCTTTTTCTCAAAGAGTAGTTTGGTTTGGTGACATGCCATTTCCCCAAAAGTATATTTATCATAATGAGAAAAAGTCCTTTAAAAAACATTGAGCATGTGCTTCCATCGCAGCTCTTCTTTGTGTGTTTACAATGAATAATTTATTTTTGATGGCCTGTCAGTGTAATAACATTGGGATAGCAGGAGACCTGACAGTTTTGTGTTTTCTATCTTGACAAGCAGCAGAGGCATAGAAGAGTTGACTCACCGCCATTCTTTCTGATAAAGCAGATTTTCACAAAGATGACAGGAAACACAAAGTAAATTACACATTACATACTTTACCACTGAAACGACACAAGTACCGTCAGACTTTAGGATGGCATCTTCATTTCTGTTGCCCTGCCTTAAAGCCATGGTCGTCTTAAATGCTTTAAAGATTATTACCTGAAATATTTAGTTTTAGGCCTTATTTGGGGGGGTTCCATTTTCACTATTTAAGGAGAAAGTTTGGGCAATTTAATAACCTGAATCCACATATATAAATCTATCTAATGCTACAATATGTAATACATGCTAACTGATGTAAAGCTAGAAAGTTGTTTGACAACTAACTCTGCTAGGGTGTTACTTACATGGTCGCAAAGTTGGGTGGTTGGAACTACTGCTCACAACTATTTGTTAGAAGCGTTGTTCCTGGACATTTGCTGTCAACATTTCATTTGTTAGTTTGACAAGATTGACTGTCTCCCTACCTACCTGAACACCCACCAACTGAGAATTTCACTTATCATAAAAAAATGAGTGAAGCATTAACATAACTGTAAACTGCATGGGCCTATGGTGACACGTGTGCCTAATATTTTTATCGAAAAAATGAAGGGTCGGTTTCATAGTCACATTCTAGGGATGCAACTGTACACGGTATTATGTCCAACCTCATTTACATCAACATCACCAAGATATATCCTAGGTGGAGTAATGAGAGTCCACTTATTAGCGAAAACACAACAATCTCTCAATTTGTGACAAATACAAAAAAGAAACTAGAAGGGCACTCGAAGAGCACAGACCTCTGCCAACACCAAATGCCCTATGTCACAATGTTAGCGAAAGTGAAACTAAATTTGTGGAGCTGCCCCGTGAGTTGGATCTGCTCCCAAATGTAATGGGTTATTCCTTGGCCCATGCTACACATTTCCACCAAGTTCCATGGAAATTGATTCCAGACAGACAAACTAAACAACAAACTGCACTGAAAAAAATAACCTCCTTGGTGGGGGGGTAATGAAATCAGTGGGAGTATTTAGACCCAAAGATTTCGGTGGTTACTGACTCAAGATTATGTCACATGATGGAGAAAAAATGAAGCGTGTTACAATGTCCCCTCCCACAGCAAAGCTGTATGAAACATCACAGAGAGAAATTGAAAACAAATTGACACAGACACCCTATCTAGCTCTCACCGCTGATAGTTGGACCTTCAGAGCAAGAGAAAGCTACCTCACTGTAGTAAAGACCGAAACCAGGCATAATCAGTCATGCTGCCATTTCTATTTTTTTCTTAAATACAAGGATACAGCAACTGTACCGTGGCCCAAAAACCATGGTACATACCGAACCATGGGCCCACTGTGTCATTGCAACCCTATTACATTTGCATGAAACACAGAGCCCTCAGGGGATATAGATAGATAGATAAATACTTTATTCATCCGGTGGGGAAATTTAGGAGAGCCACAATGTTAATTTCTTGAATGTGACTATATCTGTTGCATCTCAGTAGGTCTATGCCTCACTGGGTACTCCCAATAGGGCCCTCTGTGTGGTTTAACAGGAACATTGGCAGCTTTAAAAAATGAAATCTGTTATAATTGTGTTTCAATGAAGTGTCCTACACACTTTAGCTGTAAGCTCGTTTGTAATTAGAATAATTTGTATGAAATTTAAAATTTACATTAGTTTTGAGACGGTGCATTCTTCTTGTACTGACGGTTAAAGGCATTACGTTGCTCTTAGCCTCTGCCCTGGCTAAAAGCCTGGTCCTGGAGATATTAGCTTCTTAGGCCTGCTGTCCGCTTCACCCAAGCTGATACATTTATGGTGGAAATTGGATGTGGTCACTGAGGGACAAGCGGACAGAGAAATCTGAATTAGCCCTCATTTGTATGTAATTTAAATTCCTGCCATCCTCCCCTCCATTGGGAGTTGAAAAGGCAACTTTCGGACTAAATAAGAAGATTAAAAGCAAATATAGTTGTGTCAAACCAGGGGCTTCCATGAGGGCTATTCACCAACATATCAGCTTTGAGTCTGGTGCTCAGTGTCGGCCCTGGATGGTAGCTTAGCCTGGGATTTGTGTCACTTTTTCCCCCCTTTTTTTTGGTCTGGTACATACGGACGTCCTCACATGAGATCACTGTAAACCTGCAGTACAATGATAGCTGTGTTTACCAAATGCTACCACAAATGACACCAAAGATAGACACATTGTGAGAGAAAGTAAATACACAGTTATGGTGTACTATCAAAGGCAGAAGAGTAACTAACTTTGTAGACTTGTAAATACAAGTTGCTATGGCTAAATCAATGAACAGACAGATGGATGTTGAGGCACAGAGAAGCCTGCTATGTTCACAATTCCATTTAATATGATTATCATAGATGATAAGATATAGTCATCAGGCCCACTGTAAGTGCAGACTTTAAATGTCACAAAGGGCGCTTGATTGTCAGTCACATTGTGTTTTGTTTGATGTGGGACACCTGAATTCTTTAAATTGTGTGAATGGAAATAAAAGGAGCAATTATATGGATTCAAAAGAGCCACAATAATATATGGTCATTTATGTGGTAAATTACAGGGAAATGATCAGGTATCATGAAAGAAGAGAAATTAGACACACTCAAGGCTCTGTCATCAGAAATAAGCACCTCCATTTAAACACTGGACAAGTTCGTCTTTGTCAGCTTGACCAACACGTAACATACAATAAGGTCGTCTTAGTAGACAATGCTGGGGACAAACATAATCACTTTATTGGAAGCCGAACATTGTAATTACACTTACACATAATCTCTATTCACAAGCTATCTGGCTCACCACAGTGCCACAGTCAGCTAGGTATCGGTACCTACTGCTTTGCCATGCCTGTGTGTGTGTGTCTTACTTCCTACACAAAAGCCTTGTACATACACGCAACCCACCCTGCTGCTTCGGAGGAGGCGACGTGCTGGGATTACTGAGTCGTGACAGGATGTGTGACCGGCTTTTATGGCAATGCACACACATTCGTTACTGTGCAGGAAATGGAGGAGAATGACAGCTTTCAGAAGTTTTGTGTTTCTTGCTAATGGCGGTGCTACCACTGCATGAAAGGCAGAACCCCAGAGGTTATCCGGAGAGACGGCAAACACTGACGCGTGTGCACAGAAGTGTGAGGGCTGAATGAGAAGAGATGTACGTGTGAAGACTCATACAGAGATGTTAGCCGACACCAAAAACACACAGCTATTTAATGTGTCTAGTGAAGCTCTGAATACAACTTTAACTTCTGCATTTGACCTGCAGACCTTTGGTCTTTAGTGTTTTCAGTGGCCTCTACTGTAGTAGGATGCCTATGAGATTTTCCATCCAGAAGGGAAATGGCATCCTGAAATTCATCCTTTGATATGGTTGTTGTCGATAGATTGACTTCCATTCGAAATAAGAAAATGTATTCGGTGTAAAGGCAAACTTACGTTTTCCTCAGACTGAGCATGGGAATAGCCGTTTGGAGAAACTGACACTAGAAATGAAATGAATCACTGAATTAGGAGCGGCCAAATGGGTACTTTTGCATCAATAGACCAGATTCTCATCAGGAGTTAGGGAAGCTAAATGATAATGATGAACAAAATGATGATCATGATCACAGTGATGTACATAATGAGTATAAAGCTCTGCCTCATAACACCATTGGAATTCATAAATGGTTTGCCATTGTATGTTTGTTGTTTATTTCCAAAGTGTACCTTTTAAATGTTGATTCCTGTTTACACATGGCAGGTATTGAAGAAGAAACGGCCAAATCAAAACAATCATTCCAACCACCGTCGACACATTAACAGAACAGAACCAGTCTGCATGCCATCCATGTTACCCTTACTTCTATTCCTATTGGTGTATGCACTTCCTGCTTGAGCGCACTGGCTCCCCCACTGCACTGGATGTGCAATTACACCCTCACACTACCAGTCCATCCTGTTCCACTGAATGATTAATGATCGATTAATGGACAGGTCTGCACAGCCTCCAAGAGTCCAATTCTGATGTAGCACAAAAACAGCACATTTGTCAGAGCTGGGGCGGACAGACTCTGTCAGATGTGCTTATGCAGAAGCATATTCTGGGCTTGACTGTTCACGCTGCATCTGTGCCATTGTAAAGCATCGTCACTCACTGCGCAGATGGGAAATTAACAATTCTCCGTGGCAGTCAGATGCTTTGGTTTACAGTCACATTTCCCCGCAGCATTGCACAATAGTTTCCTTTTAAATAGATCTAAATACATCCTTCCAGCTTTCCATGGCATGGTACATCAATCTGTCGAGGGAGAGAAAGGTTATTTGAAACAACTTGGTCCACATCCTATGTCAGCTTAAGTGGCACTTAATTGGTCATACATTATTTACATACCCCAGAAGGTTTAGAATCTCATAATTGTGAGCTTACAATCCACCAGATGTAATTGGGTGCTTAAAAAGTTAATAACTTTTGAATGAAAGTGCTTGTCTGCTTGTCAGCTTTTCAGCGTTTCGTGTATAATCTGTGACCGGGGCTTGAGTAAGCATGCATGCTAATGACAACTACAGGGAATTAATTAAATGATTTTCCTCCTTTTTGAGTGTCTTGACTTCATGTTTCAAGTGCGGTCCAACTTAATTCCCCAGCTGAATCGGGGGGAGACATTTTTTAAATAATATTTTAGTTGCAAACAGGATTTAATTAGGATGACTGTTGGTCGTTCTCATCAAAAGAACCCTGAAGGTGTGTCTCTGATGGCTAACACACAGCACACTCTTATTAGGGAAAGTTTGTAATGTGTAATGTTGTAACCAAACATTATAAAGTGTGTTACTTTAAATCTATATATGTGTATACATATATATCTACTATATATATATATTTGTTTGTGTGTGTGTGTGTGTGTGTGTGTGTGTGTGTGTGTGTGTGTATAGGGTGTGATTTGCCAGGGGGGATGTGGGGTAAGAGGGGGCGATTACCCGCCCATCTGGTCTTCAGATCCCTGGCTCTGCTGAAATATTTTTATCTCCGGTGGGGACAAAACGTATCCCCTCTCATAGAGATTAATGCTACTCCACCAATAGATCGTATAAAATATCTAAAATAAAAATAGATCTTAGTGAAGTACTGCACTGTGAGAACAGTCTATAGTACAAACAACAATAAAACCAGAAATGGACCGTCACTGTCAGCACTCGTGTCAGTAGAGGTGACACCGCCAGCTTCATGATGACCCTGGTTCCATTGGCCTTGATCCATTGTCCTATTGTCATATTTTATAGGACCCTCACAAAAAAAACATCCTAGAAAATATTACAACTTAGAATATAAAACCACAGGAGCTACTGGGAATGAGTTCAAATGCAGCAGTGACTATTAGGAGGCAAAATGAATGGGAAAACAAAAATAGCTCATAGAAAGTGTTCTACTCAAGTGAGTAGCCTACCTATCGCTTGGATTTACAAGTGTGGGACTTGAAGACAATCCCCTGCCTGTCTGTGTGCTATGCTCAGAGGTGCAAGTGGATGGATTATCAGTTATTACTGTTTTTGGTGTCGTTTGTTTGTTTGTCAGCAGAATTTCGCAAAAACTACCCGGCCGATTTTTAAGAAACCTGGTGGAGGGTTGTAGCATATGCCAAGAGAGAACCAAATCATTTTTGGCACGGATCAGAATCACAGGGCAGATCAACAAATAATCTTTCACTCTCGGTTACCTGATTTAGATTGGTAGAGGTATGCATTCTTCGAGTGCCCTTCTAGTTTGCACTACATTGCCGTACGCCCGTGTTCACATATAATTGTTCTGTTTATGAATTAAAAACATATATATATATATAGGGAAATACTTGAATAAGAATAAGAATGAATTGAATGAACTGGATAAGAATGTTTCAAACCACCCCAGCCCTCTGATCCAAGATGGCACCCTGTATATAATCTAATGGATTATATGTATGATAAATTCTACTGGAACATCAGACTTGCAAGCACTAAAGAGGCCAAGTGTTTCCTTGTAATTAATCCACTTAAGGACTGAAATACCGTTGAGTTGAACAGGGCAGAATCCCAATACAGAATCAGGTCAGTCAGGAAATTGAACAGTTGCCTGGCCTGCTAAGCTTCTGTTGTAGCTCAAACCAAAGAAGCTATCCAAGACAAAAAATAGTTTTGTTACATATTCATTTCAGTGGACACTATTAGCATTCCTTTAGAGCATTTTGTAAAAGAAAATATGTGCCATTAGTTTTAGATCTGTGTACTCAAAATGACTAAACACTTTTCAAAGGGAAGGTCAAGTGCGTACTTGGTTGATGAAGGGCCAAAATGTACGGTCCAATAGTATGAAGGAGACAGAGGGTTGTGAGCCTAAATGAGTCTTCCATTGATGCCTTCCATTGATCCTCCAGGTTGGCTGGCCCTGAGTAGCACTCTCCCCTGTCTGATCAGAGCCGCCGCGGCTCGGTGGTATTGTTGTTAGATTACCCCATTCCACAGTGACCTCCTCCTGTGACGCGGAGTGCGCGAGGGCTATGAAAACACGCCAGGAAACAAAAGCTCTTACCCTTACAAGAGGGAAGACTACTCTTGCCAGATAAACAGCATTAATGATGCTAATGATGCCCATTCAGGGCAGCGCATCCTAGGGGTGGAGGGTGGGTGAATGAAGGCAGCTGTTAATCCAGGGGGCTTGCACAGCAGTTCAGAAGAGGGAGCCTGGCTGCTCTGCCTGTGATAAGGCCTCATCACCACCACCACCATCACGGCTGGGCCCCCTTCCCGTTGACTTATCCTGCCAAGCTTTAGACACAGCAAGACTGGACACACCGCAATCCCCCTGCCTAGGGTATTGTGCACCATGATAAGCTGGTGGTGGTGTGGAGGTGTATGGAGGTGTGTGTGTGTGTGTGTGGGTGGGTGTTTTGAGCATTGCAAAACAGTCCAGGTATTAACCTGCCTCCACCTCTATCCCCTCCCTTCACAAAGGAATGCACGGTCTCTGAGTCCCAGAATACCGCTGTCAGGAAAAGAAAGAAGGGGAAAAAATGAAACGGCATCCGCCAGGCACATTTTTTGCATCGACGAGGGCTGATAAGTGGTGTTAGGCGTAGAGAATGAGGAGGCCGGCCCCCTTTGCCTGACTCCTGCTGAGGGCTGGAGAGCTGGCTGAAGAAGAGCTCACGCTGGGCCCTCAGGAACCATGCTGTCAGGAGATACCACACACACACACACACACACACACACACACACACACACAACTCCCGTCACTGTGGGGAATGTTGCTGCTCTTGCTGCTGCTTGCATTCTGGTGCAGGTGTTGTGCTGAGATGTGGCTATGGAGTATTAGAAAATAAACTCTCCAGAGGCCTCTTGCACCAAAGCCGTTTGTATCAGCATCCTCCGAAGGGATTTATAGGGGTGGAGTTGAGTTCAGGGAAATGTAGATGTAATATAACAGATCAGCACAAATAATCACCACAGTGGCATGTGCACTGGTATGGTGTGGCGAACATCGTGACAGCTCACAGTAAACAAGTGTACATGGGTTTATTCTCAGTGGTGGTTCACTTACATCACCTCATTGACTGTAACCTTTAACCTTTGCATTGCACCTTCTTTTTGTGACCTGCGCCAAGGAGCTTATGTTTTCATTGCATTTATTTTGTTTGTTTTTGTTTTGTTTTTGGAAGATAGCAATATCGCCGTGGGTTCTGGACAGTGTTCACCAGAAATAAACCATAGTGCTCCTTCTGTTGTTCAAAACAATTCAACTCGTTGACACATATAAGCTTGTCAGACTTGGCTCATTTAGATTACTTAAAAAACTAACATTGTTTTTATGGAGAGTAATATAGGACTATAGCACAAAATAGATCTCACATCTATTGCGAAGAATTTATTTAGGCCTAGAATGCGAACGTGATATATATATATTCAATTTATTAGGCTAATTTAAACTAATTGAACACATTTGCAACTTTGGAGATGGATACTGAAACGAAAAATGTACAGCATAGCTTAGTTCTTGCTGAAATGCTACATGTTTCAGCAGATAAATAAACACTTCTTATGTGACTTATGGGAACAGAAGAGGTCAGCTCTATTTTCTATGGAGAAACAAAATTGGGGATGGAAACTCTGGTTTTCTTAGAAGGCTGCTTTCACTCCTTTCCCCATAGTCTACCTACCGTGTGGTGATGCGAAAGAATGATCTTAACCTTAACTGGAGTCAAGATAATTAAGGCCCAGTCAGGGCCTATTAGGTATGTCTCAGGTAACTGGTATTCAACATTAATTAAGATAGATTGAAATCCTTTACATTTCTTGTTTTATATGGCTATTTGGTGCCATCAGTGCATCCAGAACCCCAGCAGAACCGAACAGGTGAGTGAAAGTCTGTTTAGCTGAGCATTGGGTCAACGGGAGAGAGTGGACATAGGCTATGAAGGTATTCATTTGCGTAACAAAAGACTACTGGTGACAGTATGTGTAGAAATACTGACGACATGGGACATTGAGACAGGGAAAGAAACGGATGCTTAAAAATGCAAGAACAGCAGTGACCAGTAGCCTACGTGAATGGGGAACGCATACGACATGGGAGGTTGTGAGCTATGTTTATGTTGATGAATCTTTTGTGGAAAATGTGCTAGTGTAGCACAGCATTTCTTCCTCAGTCTAATACCACCTTATCTGAATAAAAAGAAATGTCAGTGTGTATTCACATCATGGATGACAAGCCCGACAAATTAGACTACCTCTTTCCAGACGCTTGAGTCTTTCAAGGGGTTTAACCTTTTAAAACAAACATTTTGTTCTTTTGTTTAATATCCTTTGTTAACTTTGAGGATATCCTAGATAGAATAATTGTATAACCCACAACAGAGGTTTGCTCCTGCTTCCTTGCTAATACAGAAATATGTAGGCATAATCCGGCACTCTTCCTTAAAGTGAACATGATACTTTTTTGCCGGATAGATAAATCAGATTTGGGACTGATGGACTTTTTCAATGACAATCTTCGCTTTTGTTTCTTCATGTCAGCCTTCTTCAGTGCATCCGGCCAAGCCCCTTGTTCAGAGATGCGTTACCCACAGTATTTATGTAAAACAAAACATGTATTTCTTGCCCCTCCCATCAAACCCCACCCTTTTCACACCGAAACAGAGACAGTAAGTTGACGTTAGAAGTACTGACATCGAAAAAAAGACTTGAAATAAAATCCAGCACTAAAAAAGGCTGACATGAAGAAACAATGAAAAGATTTTCATTAAAAAGCACATCAGAATACATTTTATTTTGTATCAATGCCGATTTGGGGTTTTTTTCAATAGAAAAAAGACAATAACAAAAGAACGACAGGAGGCATTGCAGCCATTATTACAAGAGCACTGCACCGGATCAGTATGGGGTGTCAGAGTTAGAGCTTTTCTCCGCAATGACACTAACGACAGAAGCCTTTTCAGTCACACATCACACAAACCATCTGATTTAGTCAACCACATTGAGTGTGAGACTCTTGTCCCTCTGTGCAATGTTAGGATTTTTGCTAGATGCACAAAGCCTGCCTGGAGAACCTTTACAACACTTACCTCAAACCCAGAGTATTTCACTTCCATTCTGCTTCTTCATTCAATCAGAATCCGTTCACCTAAGCATACATTGTGTGTTAGAGATGTATTACCTAACATCTTAATGCCTGTTAGTGAATTATGAATTTACGCTAGGGTCTGTTGCTTGTTGAAAGCCCGTCGCCCAAAATATGCACACACACATAAACACACACACACACACACACACACACAAACACACACTGAATGTCAAGCTTCAAAGCTATTAACATATCCAGCAAGAAAATTCCCCCACAGATGAATGACTATGACACCTTTGTGCAAGACACTTTCTTCAAATAATAATTAACAGCTCCTTTGCATATAAAATAAGTGTGTTCCTTTGATGAGTGCTTTGTAATTAATGAGTCAAAAGTTGTGTGTGGGTGTGTGTTTGTACGTGTGCACGCTCACTGGTGTGTATGTGTGTATTCATGCCAAGATAATATGCTCCCTTCTCCCTGATTTTTCTTTACACTGCGTGATGCTATCTCTCGCAAGATGGGGATAACAGACTAGCTGGCAGAGAGAATAAATTAGATATGTGATACAAAGAGATACAAATAGATTTGAGGGGAAAGATAACCAGCCTGTTAGATTAGAAACAAAGATATGCAGAGGTTGGGGAAATGATTAGGTTTTCAGATCCATGCATTCCAAAAATGCACACCTTTGTAGATCGCCATTAACAAAAGGGGGAACATGAAAAGCGTCTCATCATTTATAACAGCTGTCGTTTGGAAATACTGCACTGGCATAATCTACTATGGAAATAGGGGAACGATAACAGCATTGTGTTGTTCTCCCTGTGTTTCTTCACCAGGAATTTAGGAACAAAAAGAGTGCTTGTGTGTGGGCAATGAATTGTTTGAAAAGAATACCTCGATCCAGTAATGTTGATTTAATACACAATGTTTCCTCTTCAGAGATCAGGAAATGTTAACGAATGCTTTCATTTTGAACAGATAGAAGCCATTCGTCCACTAGATTCAGGGCTGCTCACTGGCAATTACAGCTCAAGAGAATAATAGAACGTGAAAATGTAGGGAGTGAAAAAAGAAAGAGTGATGAACTGAGGAGTAGAAAGAAAGAAAGTTAATGAGGTGGATAGAGAGAAAAATGCCAAGCGACAAACTGACAGAATTCCCCACCTAACATCTTTAAAGTCTCAAATTAGTCAGTGCCCTACAGCTGTGAAGAGGGCTTGAGCGCCCGTTTTGGACTGACAGTAGCGCTCTCTGCCCAGAAGTAACTTTGTGCTTAATTAAAGTGTGGCACTCTGTGTTGGCGGCATCTGCTGTGGAAGACAGCCTCGCTGGCAGCGACGTGGCCAACCGGGACGTTTGGCTATTGACACGCAAAGACAGTGTTTCATTTACCATTATGCTTTCAGGGTGACCGCTCAAGCCTGTGTCAGATACCCACACACACGCACGCACGCACGCACGCACGCACGCACGCACGCACGCACGCACGCACGCACACACACACACACACACTCACTCACACGCGCGCACACACACACACGCACACGCACACACACACACTCACTCAGACGCGCACACACACACACGCACACACGCACACACACTCACTCACACGTACACACACTCACACTCACTCACACGTGCACACACGCACACGTACACACATACACACACCTGCCCACTGCACAGGAGCCACTCACTGGACAAACCAGATCAGACAGGAGGCTCTCCCTCTCCTGGAGGTTCCAGGTGACTCGTAATCCATTCTTGTCAGCAGCTGGTAATTGCTCTCCCCTTTACCTGTATGTAGAGACGTGAAGAAGCTCTCCCAATAGACAGCAGACAGTTCTGCTCGAGGGGGTCAAAGAGAATCCCTGGTCTTGGTGAGCATATGTTCAAAGTGAAGCAACCAACCAAACACATGAGAGACAGGTAAAAAGGCCATCTGTCTTTGCAGTAATACATCTTGTGTGCACAGGGCACTTGCTTACCCTTCAATGTCCTTTTTCTCACCTGCTGAAATAAAGGATTGCTTTTCCATGAGCATGTCCAACATGATAGCACCAGGACACCATTTCCCCAAGTGGGAGTAGAGAGATGGAGGGCAAACCAGGCTGTGTTTTCCCCCTCCCTTAAGAAGGCGTCTGCGGTCCGTCCGGCCGGCCCTATACCAGAAAGCCATTTATTTATAACCCTCCACTTGGGGGCTGTGTAAATATTCTTCACAAGAGAGGAGGCTGTCACCAAAGCAGTGCACTTCATCAAAAACAACCCTTTCCTGTCAGGGACTAATGTGGAGGTGTATATCACGCTGAGGGCTACAGTCTCCCAGAGAAGATTGCTGGGTGGTTAGGGAGCGGTGAAGTTTCCGGGGAACCTGTGAAGCCTCTCTCTCTCTCTCTCACACTTCATCTCTCTCGCTCGTTCTCTCTCTCTCTCTCTCTTACTCACTCTCTCTCTCTCTCTCTCTCTCTCTCTCTCTCTCTCTGCTCCCTTCACCTCTCTTGCTCATTCTCTCGCTTGTTCTCTCTCTCTCTCTTACTCACTCTCTCTCTCTCTCTCTCTGCTCCCTTCATCTCTCTTGCTCATTCTCTCGCTCGTTCTCTCTCTCTCTCTCTTACTAACTCTCTCTCTCTCTCTGCTCCCTTCACCTCAAAGCCAGTCTTGCAGGTCAGTAATAGAATGAAGATGCCACGGCAGCCCATCTGTGGTCCCAAACAACAGGAGATATCTTTTTATTTTCCATTCGCCCTGGGTTACAGATATCTTTTTATTTTCCATTTGCTCTAGGTTACTGGCTTCCATTCGCTCTGGGTTACACTGGGTTGCAGTGACTCATGGAGAAACTCCTAATGATTCATTTGTGGCTGGATGCCTTTGCCTGCAGACAGAGGAGAAGATTGCTATTTGGGAGAAAGGCATCTAATTTGATCTTGTTATGTGACAACTGTGTGGCAATCAGGTCATTTCGAGGACTTGGTGCCATTACTATAGAACAAGGCAGGCTGATGCTGATTCTCATATGAATGCTTGAGAGCCGCCTCATGTTAGTGGGCAGACCTTAGGCCTCCCAGCCCGCTATAAAACCCTTGCATGGCTAATGAGATGACTCTCGTTCAATGAATAATATAACCATCTGCCCCTTTTATTTCCCCTCAAGCCCTTAGCACACCTTAAATATTCGGACGTTATTTAATCGAGAGAATGTATCGATATGTACGGATGGTGAAGGGGCCACAAGGGCAGAGGAGTCAGGCAGGGTGAGGGGAAGCAGCTGCAGCTAAGGCCCCGATCTGATCCTGAGTCAGTCGCTGGTCACTAATTTCTCAACAGGGGGGCTATTTTTAAAGCACTTAAACTGGTGAGACCAAACACTGACGTTTTGCTGTTATGTATGCTCTCTGACTAAGTGTGATAGCACTGAGAATGAAAACAAATCTGACTTCAACGTGCTCCACAGTTCACACCGTCACCCCAGCAAGCCTTAGGCATAGCATACACTGACAGGAATGTTTGTCTCTCATTAATGTTCACTAATGTATTTTGCATACAAATGACTGTGTATTTAAAATGATCATATGCGAAGCTGCCAATGGATTCACGACTGGCACACAAGGAGTTTTTTCTTTTGCTTCATTGCCAAATTTGAAACTTTCCTAATCAGCTATTATGTGACCATAGTTGTCAGTTTGTGAAATACAGGAATTTGCCATTTATGGTCATTTTCTATTTGAAGGTCATATGCTGTAAAGCTCCGTTAGCTTTCATTCAGTTTCTTCATATCTTTATCCCTTCGGGAGTCAATTCATCTCTAAGAAATGTGACTGCTCTGCCTACTCACAGTTAGTGCTGGGGTTAGTGTACCCTTTTATTTTTCCTTTTCAAGGTCGACCTTGGCTAATTGCTCACCGCATTAGAGTATGAATGAACACTGTTTCAGGAGAACATTGGTTGATGTTGTGGTTCTCTGATAAAAAAAAGTTTGATCTGTTTTAAAATCATAGAATGCTAAACACACACACACACACACACACACACACACACACACATACACAGTAATATTATGTTTGGATGTGAAAAGGGTTATTCTGGTATGAGAGCCTCTGCCTCTGACCACTGTTCTGTCTGAATTGTAATGCAAGGCTTAGAAAATAACAGCCTCCCACCAAAAAAGATAGGCCTTTGTTCAACAAAACAGCCCATGCCATGTTGTTACCACTGATAGTGATTGTTTGTTGTGCTGTATTTATTTGGATGGTAAAAATGGTCTTATACAGAATGTGAATCTATACGTCCATCTGTGCACAGACACATAGTAGTGCTGAACATAATGCTTTGGACATTTGTCTTCACTTACCAGTTTGGTTTGCACATAAAAAACAGAATTGTTTTGGCAAGGTCATTTCCACAACGGATAAAGGACAGCATTCATCATGTCTTTGTGTGTTGTATTATGTTCCTCGAGTCCTGGATAACATCTCTGGTGAGGATGTTTCTTTCTGCAATAGTTCAGTAACTCGAGGCAGACTAGGCTACATTTTATTGTCCTGATCATTCACTTTGAGCGTCCATAAGTGGGTATCTGTATTTCATTTTGTCAAGGTGGATAAAGTCCTATCTCTGTTTAGTGCCATGGATGAATAATATGCATGAAGAGAGAGAGATGGTCTGGATCGCACAGTTTGGTTTGGTTCTTCAGTCCTCAACAGCCTTTCTCTCTGATCTCACTCCAGTCTGCTGAGGCTTCGTCTTCGTCATGTTACATCCTGTCTGATTTGAATTTATAACGACCAATTGAACAGAATGAGCTCCTTTCGTAACAGACGAGTTTTCCTTGTTTCTGAAGCAGGCAGTGTTTGGAAATACCACCGTGTGAGCGTTCTAAGACTTTCACCCAACTGTGAAGTCTTGCATCTAAGCAAAATCCACATGGAGTTGTAATCACCCCTCAACAATCTGCTCCCCCCGCCTTCAACTACCATCACACACACACACACACACACACACACACACACACATATTTTGGCTGGGCTGGGAAATGAGCTTGACTGAAAGGGATTGTCTGCTGGAGTAACCTGCGAAAGCTGTCTCGTCCCGGAGCCATCGGATGAATCACGTGGCTCATTGTAATAGCCCGAGTCTGTCACACAGTGGTTGTACCTGTCAAAGGCTTTAAATTACTACACGTCTCTCCCAGAGCAGAGCAGCGCAGGGATCGGCAGAGCAACACTCAGGAAGTCTAAAGACCCGCGGGCCCAGCTTCCACCGCACTTCCGTGTCAGAAATTGGAGTGATGCGCATCGGCACTTCCGTATCTTTCTATCTATCCGTTCATTTCTATGCTAAGCACAGACTGCGCTGCAAATGTAGAACAGTGATCTGCCCACCCAAACGTGCTAGCTGTGCATGACATTAAGCTCAAATGTATCTGTCTGTAACTGTTGAGGTGTACAGTATATTTAAGGGAAAGAGGAAAAATAACAACTCAGAGTTGGGGTGTACTTGACAGACACTGTATATTTTAAATAACTGTCTTTGCACTGAATCATGCGACACCCATGTGCAAGGCCAAGTCCTCACATGGCCTGGCAGCTTTCAGCGGAACGCTTTAACTCCTTTCTCCCCCGAGAAAGGAAACATGGGTGGGAGAACACTTGCCTCTCCTGCATTTCTTTAAAAAATATCTCCCCTTCCCACATGTCCTCCATAGTTAATGGATTCTCGTGGGGCACTGACTGTTCATAAATCAGAAGACGGACCCCATCTCTGTTATAAATGGGAGGTTAGGCAGCCAGCGCCGCTCTGCTCCACTCAAGAACCTACAAACTGAAGAGAAAGCGGCACACAAATTCATCCGTGGACTGACCTGGAATCAGCGTTACTGGCAATGAAAACCATGAGGAAAATACCAATATATTATTATGGGTTAGACCTCTTGAGTTTTTAACCTCCATTTTTCCCATCTGTCTATGTGCCTGGTCTCTCTTTCTCTCTTTCACACACACACACACACACACTCAAACACTCTGCAGTTGCATACTCTGCCCAGTTTCTCTCTTCAGTCTGTATATCTCTGTCACAATTTCCTCTCTCTCTCTCTCTCTCTCTCTCTCTCTCTCATTCACTCACTGTCTTACTGTCTCTCCTTCCCTCTTTCCACAGCACAGGTTTAAAGTGCTTTTCAAATGCACCTTTCCCTCATAAACCTTTTTTTTCGCTGCAGTGTTCCTCACTGCTCCAATCTGAAGGGCAGTGGAGGAAATGGACTGAATCTTTAGGAGCAGCGCCACTGTCAAAAGAGTCAGAGAGAGACCTGTGGGTACGGGAGCTCCAAATTGATTTACTCTCCACAACTCTTAAGCAGCTCTAGATCAGAGACCTGCTTTAGTTTAATTATTAAAGAGCTCATGATAGCTGAGAGAGTGAAAGAAAGAGAGAGAGGGGAGAGAGAGAGAGAGAGAGAAAGCAAAAGAATCTATTTCCTCCAGTGGGAGTTTTTTTTTGTCATTGCTGATAATGCTCAGCTGATTTAATGTCCCCTGAGGCTTGTAAATAGCTTTGTATTTCCCTTCCTATCTAACTGGGATATATCACCACTCTTTAGATCTCCTGAGGGAATTTTTTTTTTCTCACCACGATAATGGTCAAATTTATCCTTCATCGAGGGTCGCTGTCACAATCGTTTCTGACCGACTGAGTACCATCCACCAGCGTGGGTTTTTTGAGGCCTTCCCCCGGAGGCACTAAACTTTGTCAATCCAAATTACCATGAGGCGGCGAAGGCCAGGGGAGAGTCAAGGCTCACCCTGTTTGCACCAGGTAAAGGCAAGTGTGATATGTGCCGTGTCCCTCCCGTGATCCTCCAGTCAGGCCCTATCTCATCATCACTGACTGGGGAGCACGCCCGGTCACACAAAGTCACAGGTTGATTTCAGGCAAAGTGCATAGGGATGCTTAAAAGTTTAAAATCTAGGCTAAAGACATATTTTTATTCACTGGCCTTTTTGGTCCACTAATGTATCAATATGTTCTTATGTCTTTAATTCTGTATTTGTCCCTTGTTGTTCAATGTGGTTTTTAGTAGGTCTCTCTTTGTTTTGTTTTTATTCACTTTTTACTTTTGTACATAACTTAGGTCAGTTTAAACTGTGTTTAATTGTGCTCTAGAAATAAGCTTTACTTACTTATTTAAAAAATACCTTGCATTTTTGGATGTTGAAGGACATTTGTTGAGCGTGGGTGGTTGTGTTATTTTCTGGCTCCGACTTCTGGGTTTTTTCACACATTCAGGATGCAACAGGTAGTCACATTCTGAGCCATGATTTGTTCACTCTGAAAGGTATGGAAGCGATCAAAGAGGTACTTCATCTGAGAAGAATTTGAAATATTCCGTTGAATTTCTCTGTATGTTAACTCAGAATGTTTGACCATAGAACATATTTAACTATTTCTTATACATTTTCCAGTAAAAAGGTAGATTTCAGTCATCTTCGCATATTTCACATTTGGATTCCACAAATCTACACTTACACTCCCAGCTGTCCTCGTCTTCAGGTAAACATGAGCGATCTCTCTCTCCTCTCGCGTCCATTGCCAGGTCACAGGGGTGTGTTCTTGGTGAGATTGAGCAGGTTGGGAAGCAATGCTTCGGCGCTGGCCCCCAGCTCAACCTCTTCCTCTCACTGGCTGCATGTTCTCTGATTGCCCAGGTGATGGGCCTCCGAGTTCTCCATCACTGGTCCTGTCTCTGCGCTGTCAGTTCCACCCACCCTTCCTTCATCAATCGCACTGGCAAGGGCTAGAGCGAACCTGTCACGGTGACACAGCAGAAAGCATTTGCCTGTCGAACACTGGGACTGTGGGGCAGCGGTGCAGATGAGATTTTTGAACTGGGGGGGACGCTAACATCGCCTAATCAGCTGTGCAGAGTTATTAACTGATGATTGTCGCCTTACGTAGGGAAAGTGGTGGGGACGGATCGGGGTCACTATGAATCTGGGGGGGACATGTCCCCCCCGTCCCCAGTGCCATCTGCGCCCCTGCTGTGGGGGACGTGTCCTCATGGTTGTCTCCAATGCAAACCCATGATTTCTGCCCAGCTTAGTGTGGCAGAATGGATACGTGTTGCATTCCTGTCTGGGCTCTTCAGGTGTGTGTTTATGGAGAGAGATATGTCTCAAAAGTATTCGTAAATGCAAGTACCACAAATGTTTCACGATTTACAAATGTGTTTTGCGATCTACAAAAACAAAATTCTTACTTGTGATTTGTAAGTTGGCATTAACATAAATGTGCTATGATTTGTACACATAGATGTCCATTCGTAAATATATCGTTTGTAATTTTTTTAAATACTTAACATTTCGTGTGTGCATTTCTCATGGTCTGTCATTTGTAAATCTACAATTCGCGTGTGAAGTGTTGAATCTGCATTTGTGGATCGCCCAATACACGCGTGCAATCCTTCTTCCTATGACGTAATTTTGAGACATTCTTTTCTGCCTTTTTATTGTCATTTATTTTCATTTGCTTTGGTTTTATCAGTGACAGGAGGCCATTTTCCTACAGCTACTGATAGCCAGTGTTATTGGTTCAGCATTTGGTCCTCTGCAATTTTATTTCCGCGGTTTTGAGTGTTTGAAGTTATCTTGCACTACGCCACTGGCAGGAGGCCCTTTTTCTATAGCTGCTGATAACCAGTGTTTAGTGTTTCAGCATTCGTTCCACTGTGGTCAAGGTGCTTTGGTTGTTTATTTGTTTATTTGTTTGAGTGTGCAGCCCCACTAATTGTATGTATTCCTTCCCTGTCTTTTTTAAAAACTGTGAGCCTAAATGGGAGGGTCTGGTTTCTTCAGGTGGTTGTATCCCCTGTCCTGTGTGCCGTCTTCATCTGTACATCATTGGTCTTGACCCTTCACCGTTGTTTGTGGATGTGCGTCCACCTATGATTTAGGGTGGCTCTTTCTTGGGATACCTTCCTTCCCCGCTAAGCCTCAGCTCTGAATACTGTCCCTATCCCTCCCTGATTTATATTCAGATTTTGTGATTGATGGCTCTTTTATTATTGTTTGTATGTTTTTGCTATTTTTGTTCTTCTGCTTCTTAGTATAACAAACCTATATGGCTTTTGGGTAACTGGTACTCGCTTGAGGTAAATATTTCCTGGGGTATAATTCCCAGGGTGGCGTAGTGAGAACCTTTACCCAGGTTCATTTCTCCTTGCCACATGAAAATATCAATTTTGTTATTTTTCAGGTTGAGGTTAATGTGTTTGGTAGATGCATTTATCCAAAGCAATTACTATCAATTGCAACTGTTGATATCTATTAACATCCATTTATTTTTAAACACTGTGTGTATTCCTTTCATTCCAGTGACTGTGTCAATGTCTGTCAAAGTAGACTTATTTTTAGAACCTAAGGTGATAACAGACATTCTCAACATTCTCTTGATCTCCTCCACCCATGCATTCATCCTCGTGAGCCGTGTTCAATCCCACACCTGAGACCAGTGTTCTCAGTTCAGCAAAAGCTCTTTAGCTGTGGGCAAGATGTGCCTCGATGGCCACAGTCCTTTTGTAGAAAAGTCTTTTTTATTTGCGGATGAAACATACTGAATAAACATATCTTCCTTCCGCCAATTCATCGTCGTGACCCACTCAAGGCCCGAGTGAGGACTCAGTTTGCTGTTTTTCAGCTGGGATTTGGGGCTTGGATTTCAGAGACATTTCAGGTGAATGTTAAAATATTGTTAAACGTCTCATGTAATACTAAAATACACGCTTTTGACATCTTTGGATGGGTTAATATTTTGGACACTACACATGTGTGGACTCCTCATAAGACTCAGGTTCAGTGAATAATGTATGGCTTGGCTCCTGCATTCACTATGCTTCACTACTGTTCCTTAACATTCAAAGTTGCTTACCAATTTCTCCCGTCTTTGTGACCTGCTCCTTTGCATCCCATATGTGTCCTTGTTTTTGTTCCTTTGTAGGCAGTTGAGCATGACTCATATCACTATTTCATCTGCCCTTTTCAACTGGGGCAATGACTGTGTTGTTTGACAACACGAAACAACAAATCGTGTTTATTCTATTGATGTTTTTTTTCCGTATTTGTCTGTGTGTCAAGGATGCCAGCAGATTGTTTACCAGTACAGAACCCGCCTCTGTAAAGTGAACAGAACAGAACAGAACCTTGATCCAATCTACATCATAAAGGACGAGGGCTTCATGCTGCGTTGTTCTGTATTAGTTCTTACAGTTTGTTGACTGGGGTCAGGCTTGAGTCCCAGTAAATTAAGATCCAATCAAGCAATAGTAATATATTACTGGCCTACCTTTGATTCCCCTTTTAAAGTGATCTTGTGCCATTTACAGAGAATCACACAGAGGTTACTGTGTCAGATATTCTGTGGGGAACTTGGCTAAAGTCCAGAAAAAACCTCACTGCAGGGAATCAGTTTGGATCATGATGTTGAAACTGTGTGTGTTTATGCAACATTTGTAAAGTCATTTAGGTATTTCTACAAGGCTTTGTTTTCTGCATAATCACAGTGTATATAAGTTGTGTCTGTGTGTGAGTGTGTGTGTGTGTGTGTGTTTGCGTGTGTACGTGTGTGTGTGTGTGTGTGTGTGTGTGTGTGTGTGACAACTTGCATCACCCCTATTAAAATGCCCTATTGAACAGCAAAAGGCCACATTTGTGGCCGCTAACGAGAGGCAAAGCCACGGAAGGCGTGCCAAGGGCCAGAACATAATGGGCACATGGCACGGCTCAAAATGTTCTCCCTTCGCCTTCAAGTGTAGCACACAAATGCTGTGCGCTCTTTAATGAGTTGGAGAAGTCTTGCATCTTCCATTACCTAAAGCCCAATTTTAACAAGGGCCTTAAAGAGACAAAGCTGTCACATTTCCTTTGGTGTGATTTTAAGGCTTGAATGCTTTGTCGAGGCAAAATATGAATTATGCAGAGCTACCCGCTCAGGTAAAAAAGAACCAGAGGGAGTGCGTAGTTAGACAGCGCAGGACAAACAACTTTTTTGACAATCTCTCATCAAATGCGGTAAGTACTACTCTGTAGCAACACAGGGTACTCGCATCTTTTGTGTGCAAAGATCTTCAGAAAGAGGGGATGTTCAATTCCTTTCAGAAGAAAATCACCAAAATAAAACTGGTTTGAAGATGCCTCTGTGTTTTCTCAGCTCCAGCATTGTAATCATGCCGCAGATAAAAAACTCAAAAGATTGAGATGACGTGTTGTGTGTGTGACAGGGTAATAGAAAAGAAGAAATGTAAGGGGGGGGGCGCTGTAGATGAGGTCTGGAGGATGGCTTAAGATATATTCCCATATTTCAATGTCATTTTAAATTCCAGTACCCGTCCGGCTGCTGAGGAGGAATACCCTAAAGCTGCTCGAGGTACGTGTTTGATTAGAACCTCTGCCCTCTTTGACTTTAAATGATGTAGGCAGGAAAGACAGAGAAGAAAATATTAGTCCAATCCACAACAGAAAACATGGGTACAGAATCAATAATGACATATTGTATCTAATATCATCTTTTTTTAAACAAAGAAATAACCTGAGCTTCTAATCATCCTAATGCGACGTTTTTTTATCCTTCCAAGGCAGCCGTGTCATGACCTGGAGGACGTGAGCCCGGATTTAGAGATAATTTACTTGCATGAAGCGATGCGTTCTCATCGTTCATGATGAGTGAAGAATGTTCCGGAGAAAATTAAAAAGACTCTTTTGCCCTCTTTTGATGAGCTCCTCTTCTTCATTAGCGACAAGCAACAAATGATCAGCCTCATGCATTTGCATAGGGGGCTCCGAAATCATTGAACGCAAACAAACCATTTACCATTTAATGGTCCTAAAGAGAATCTGACTGTTGCACACACGTTCAATACTCGTGTCCAAATTAATTAAAGAAATCAATTACAACCTTGAAGGTGACTTATTATTAATGAACTTTTTTTCCCCTTAACGGTTCTTTGCATTCTGTGCTGTCTCTGACTGACTCCACTGCCACACATTAATCTGATAATTACAGGGCTGCTCTGATACTCTCTTCAGGGGCATGCTTGTTATTTGAGGCCCTCACAGTTATTCTTTTGTGTGTGTGTGGATTGTGCATGCATATGAGTGTTTGTTTAATATGCCATGTAGAGAGAAAACGTCTCTATTATATCCCAGTTGTCCTTTCGGGTAACGTTTGCTCTCGCTACTGGACGTTTGCTCTTGCTACTGGATGTTTGCTCTCGCTACTGGACGTTTGCTCTTGCTACTGGATGTTTACTCTCGCTACTGGACGTTTGCTCTTGCTACTAGATGTTTGCTCTCGCTACTGGACGTGTTTTTTTTAAATCACATTAAATGCAGATTTATCCAGGTTATTGAGGATAACTGCGCCATGCAATTTATGGGTTAACTTCTCGTCATACCCATTTCCCATTCCAATACTGCTGACAAGACATCATGCACAGTTCCATGCACAATATGAGATTCAAAATACTGGCAACAAAATGACACATAGGACACCTCAATTTGGGTTGGGTTACTTTTTAGAACAGTTAAAGCACCAGCACTGAATGGGATTTTTATTATTACCTTGTTGCCCAAAGTAATTAACCAGATTTTTTTTTATATAAACGTTGTGAACCAGGAAATAATATAACAGACTACACGTCACAGTCTCACATACAACTAGATGCAGCGTTGATGCCGGACTATACATTATCCCGCTTATTCTACGGTTATTTGCCAAAACTAAAGACATTCTTCCAAAATACCTCTTTTTTTAGGATTTTGTTGCCATTTTGTGATTTCCACTAACAAAAAAATAGTTCTTCATCCAAATAGAACTTTAAAGTTTCAGGTGTTGCGTAGCTACCCATTACTTGATGACTTCAAGTTTAGAAGCACAAAACTCATTGCAAATTGTCATTCATTTTTTGCAGTGGTCATTAAACAGAAATAACAGACCTGCGAACTTTGGGGTGACCCATTCAAATCAACGGAACTTTTTGGAACATTCTGAAGACCCATTTAATAATCAGCAGTAGTAGAGGTTCACTAACAGTAAACACACGGATCAGATATGGTAATAAAAGCAGTGCACAGGAAAGTGTTGAACAAACATATAATATATATATATATATATATATATACACACATACATATACACACACACACAATTGTTTCTGCAGTTGCCTGTTTTGAATTTGTTTTGCAGTCTCCACTAACACCAACACACTATAAGGTGATAGGAGAGGGAGTGCAATGGCAAGAAACAACGGAACAATAGATGTTCTTTAAATACACTTCCTGACCCTGATAGTCTACCAAGGAGAACGTGTTTGTACACTGACGTAGGCTATTTCTAGCAGCGGCCCTAATGAAGTTGTAGTTTAGTGATGAAGACAATTACTAGAGAATTGCAACCATTATTGCACCTCAAAAGTGCTACGAGCAGTAACACCAAAAGGCATGTGTGAAAGAACTATAGAGATGCATTTCCACAAGAAGTGTAATTGCTCAACAGTAGCAGTGTAAAAATATAGTATATTAATGGCATGGTTTAAACAGTACAGGAAAACCATGGTTTAAATGGTTTGGGAAAGTCTTTCACAACCAGCCAGATACGTAAAAGGTAAAGCAGACATTGAGTGAAATATTGACGGGTATAAGATTTTAGAGTGCTCCACAAAAAAAATGACAAGGGGCAGTGCAAATCATTTTTACAAGAGCACTAAAAGGGATTAGGACAGACATGGTCAGAGTTGAAGTGGTGTCGATATCTAATAAGAAATAAATGCAAATAAACATTAAGATCAACAGTGTGAATAATAAATAAAAACTGAAGATTGAGACTTAAAATAGCCTTTTGCAAAGTTCAAACAGGTATGGCAGATAGAAATCACATCAAAGTGTTTGGGATCTTTAGTACAAGGACTGTCCTTTCATTATGGAATTCCCCAATGTAAGGTACATCCACCTTCAGGCCATTCAGCCCCACCACACTTTGACCTCAGATCAGTGGTCATTGAAACACACTGCAGCTGTACTTGCAGGACTTCATTGCCATCTGCAAACAGGAATCATTCTATGCATTTCTGCAACTTTTTTACTAGAGAAAATTAAAGTAGATGTACTCAATAGACCAATAAGGTACCCATTACAATGTCAGGCCTGGATCACTTCAATCAATTGGTGCGCAATTGTGGAAAAAAAAAAAAAAAAAAAAACTGCAATTTAAAATTTGCTAGACCCAAATTACTCCTACAGAAATTAATATAATAATAATATCCATCAGATCCATGGAAGCCCATGACTCGTTTGAAGCAAAAGGCACATGCTAAACTACCCCCCACACCAAAGATGAAAGGCAAGGCCAATGGGCATTAAAAACTTATTTGGAAAATGCCCAAAAGCAAAATACAAGGGTTTGGGTTTCTTCACTCTCAAAAGAACACAATCAGTTTTGTTCAGATTTGGAACCAATAAAACCCCCTCTGTCAAAAGAAAGACACAAGTTGAACTTGGAATTTTATATTTTTGTATTGAATTCAGTTAGCAAAATATGGAGATCCATGGGGTGGCCCCTATTGAGAAAAGGGAAACATTAAAACCTTTTAAAACTGCGCAGAAGAGACACTGCATGAAGATCATATGCCTTACCTGGTACTGGAGGTGTTGGACCTGTTAGAACTAGAATCTTAGGACTGGGTTGTCCAGGATCAAACAGCATCTCGGTTGATTCAGACTCCCACGATGTTTACGGATAAGTTTCAACAGGAGCAGGCATTGTTCCACTGGACTTGCTTGAGGAACTCCTTGAACAGGTGCAGAGTGATTCAACTGGCCTTCAAGTGGTTCACTAGAATCGAAAGCTACAGGGGCATCCTTAAACATTTCATATCCAGAACTAGTTGGGGACCTTTGACTAGGCATGGGGACCTTGGCTTCAGCGGAGGTCGTCATTTGAGACAGATCTTGGCTGGACCGTGGATGTAATCCAGGGGCCTGAGGTGGATCTTGCTGCTGAACCTCAGTGGAGCTTGGAGAATTTGGCCAACCTTGGCTAAAATGTTGATGTAATCTCCAGCTAGTCAATGGCCTGAACTCAGGAATCATTCCATTTTCATCTGGCTGAGATTGTTGTGGTTCGCCAAATTGAGAACCTTAATCCAATGAAAATAAATGAAATCAGTATGGTGGTGGTGAATGTATTCTATGGTAATCTATTTGGTTATTTAAATTCAGGAATTTGACCTGTGACTGGGAGGCCATATGCACACCACATCATGGCCAAGAGAAGAGAAGCCCTGAAACACATTCCAATATAATAATTACAATAATAACTTGTACATAAACACACACCAGAGTTTCACCATCAGTTACATAAACACAACTGGAATGCAAGAAACAATGGGCCAACATCTTTACCTGAACACAAATTCAGCTGCCATGGCCACAAGACTCTGTCCAAATCCCTGTGGTAATACTTGGAACACACTGAATATTATAATGAGGAGCCAGCTGCTGTCAACCAATCAAAGACGCCTCTGACTAATTAACATCACCTGAAAACAACTCATGTTAATGATGTTCGAAGTTTAAAAAACATACTCATTTGACTTCAAGTCACTGGTATTGGTTTGTTTAGCAGGTTGAAAAGGCAGGTGATCAAAATTGATTAATTCACTGTGGAAATGCCCAACACATAAGAAACATAATATCGCTGAATTTAGGAAAGTCTCATTCCTTCATGAAGAGAACTTCATCTGAAGTAAAAAAAACATAGTGGAACTGTGTTGGGAAAAACATTGTTCTATAGGGTTTAATTTCTGTGTCGGAAAAACATTGTTCTAAAGGGTTTAATTTCTGTGTCGGAGAAATCTGTATTTGGCTTCAATTTAATAACATGATGTTAAACAAACGTATGTTTATTATGTGTGGCGGACTGTATGTACAGTGTCTGTATTTTCTTCGACTACTTTAATCTTTCATCTTTAATGGTGTGGTAGTGCAGTGGTTAGCATCACCGCTCTGTGAGTGTATGACCGGGGTTTGATTCCCAGTTGCTACAGGTTGTCTGAGTTGCTTTGGATAAAAGTGTCTGCTAAATACCTGGCCTTTTTATCCAAAACTTTGGAATTTCTCTTGCCTTTAAGACCTTCGAAAACTCACCGTCATCATAATAGTGCTGCTTAAGATGTTGTGTTATTCATGGTCAGACCCTCGATCTCAGTCTCAAAATCAGTCTAGTTTCTGGTTGACGACAAGAGCATTCAGAAGAGCGAATCATCAGTCAATTTTGTGGACCCTTTGTGGCATCAACTGGGCAGTATTTGTGTGAAAGTGAAGTGAATTCTTTATTCAAATATTCTTTATTCAATGGTGTGTAAACACAGTGATGATAGGTTACAGCTGTGTGAAAAAGACGTCAATAGTCATGAAGAAAGCAGGAGGATAAAAGGCATCTCCTCTCAGGAAGGAAGGAAAAGGTGCTGCCTACACACTGACCTCAGCAGGCAGTCTCAGAAAACACTTTCAAAATGGTAATATTTCAACACAGGATATGCAAGGAATACTCTCTCTCCCACAGACACACACCTTTTTATTTGACTTTCGATAGCATCAGAGGGGCAATTAATACAAAGTGGATCATAGGCTATGCAACATCAACAAGCAAGATCCCTGCTAGCAAGTCTGCCAGTGGGGATCATTAACTATTCAGTTCAGTGAGGATGTTCATCATATAAATATATGAATTGCCCCACACCATATGCTGTAGATTGGCCCAGTCATTACATAAAGCTGCCCTGAAACGTAGCTGTAAGACATACAGAGCAATAACCAACAACCTTAGCAATAGCCTAAGGGGTATCAGAATTGCATTTGTTCCACTGCGTCTGCTATACACACTGACTTCTTTACAAGATGATAGTTTGTGTAAGCCGTAAGTGTATATAAGTTAGGTCTCCGACATTGTTAAGATGTAATACCCTCAGCATGCTGATGGACATTTAGCCATGTGGATGTGGTTAATAACTTGGTATGACTGACGTTTGGTCTTATATTTCACACGAAAGGTAATTAATTAGAGTGTAAAATATTACACAGTACCATTAACAAGTCATAAATCCACCATACATCAGCTTATTGTGACATCGTAACAAGGTATGCTGACAATGTTTATTGTGTTTTGATTTACTTCTTGCCATTTCTTCAGGTAAGCATGACAAAAGATTGTGGCAAACGGTGTGGTTCATTGAATGAAATCCAGATACATTTACAAAAACTCTATGTGACCATCTAATAAAACCCTTTGCCCGAGGGCTACATTACTGAGGCATGATAGAAAGGAGACAAGAACAAAAAAAACAGAACAGGGTAGAGCATCCATGGAACAGAAGATCCCAACGTAGGAATCAAAACAGGGAAAGCACAGAAAAAGGCAGCGCGTAACCAGGGCATTAGACTTACAGGACTTCGACTGATATTAAACTGACAAACCAACACGGGACAAAGGACAGACTGAACTTAAATAGCAGAGGGGGGGAAACAGATAATGGGAAACAGGTGAAATAACAAGGGGAATTAACGAGACACAGGAGAAACAAATCAGGCAAACAAACAGGGTTATGATTGGGAACAGGTGAGGGAAAAAAACAGGAAGTGGCAGAGGGCAGGTGGGGGCGGAGTTTCAGGACAAAGACAGAAAACACATGGCCTGACAAAACAAACACAAGAAGCATGTGACAATATAAACAAACAGGTGAAAGCACATGTCCGGAACAAGAAAACACAAAATGAAGACAGAGCGGGATCCTGACACTATGTCTTCACCTTAAAGTGCTTTTCAGTCTCTTGTACGCCGTGGTTTGTGCAACTGGAAAAAAAAAAAAAAAAAAGATTGATTTTCTTTATTGGAATATGGCAAATAAATAATGCATAGTGTTTTATGAGTGATCAATACGCTGCCACACAATTCTGCCGTAAAATCCTCCGCTTCTTGGGCAAATTGACAGTTCATCAGCTGTTTGCCAATTTAAGCCATGTTCTAGTAATCCGTTTGAAAGAGGATAAAGTGTGATGATGTTTATTGGTTAGCTCAGTACCAAAGTCAATTTTTTCTTTCTCTCTTTCTTTCTGTGTACATCTGAAATGTAGGAACTAGAGTCTCTGCCTTCAGTAAAACCTCATTTAAGCCTCATGCAGACCTTGTGACAACTATGCCCATATACATTCCTTGCGTGTCTCATAATGCAAGACTAATCTTATAGAGGCATAATGGAGTTTAAAAACTAGTGAGCTACCTACCTAAAGAGCATACACAAATCTTACAAACACCACCTACAGTCCAGCTGGCACTGATACAAGCTTGCAGTTGGTCAGACAGTAGAGTGTTTTCAGTTGGAGGCTCCTTCAACTCCGCTGTGATGAGGAGTCATTCCTGCCCACCGCAATAGCAATATAGAACGACTCCCCTCTGTGCCAGGAGAAGAGGCATATCCTCTTCTACATTTGTCCATTCTACATTTAATCTGCACAGTCTATTATTTGATCTAGTAGTATATAGTAGTTTGTGTGTGTATATTTATATACTACAGACTTAAGCCCATGTGCTTTTTTATTTGTGTTCATATCTCTCACACCGGTCAGGAGTGAACTTTACCACAAAACTACACACACACACACACAAACACACACCTTTTCACTTGTTCCTGCATTTTGAAAAGAAAAAAAAAACTGAAACTAAAAAAGCTTAAAAAAATATAGTTGGCTCAATTATTCGATGAGTGTTCACACGGCTTCCTTTGTTAATTTTGCATCCGAGCGGCGTGTGCTCAGTGCTTTGCTATAGATGAGGAGACACTTCAACAGCATAATGTTGCTGATGGTGATGTTAGGAGTCCTATGCATCAGTAGTAAAAAGCTCTTTTTAAAAGCTTTAATGATTTATGAGACTGTGACCCCCCACGTCTATCTAGTTCATTAGGCAGTTGTAAGCGAACGAGGACAAAAGCTTTCAAAAATGTTCACACTGTTTTATCTGGACGGCCAATATAGGTATATAGAGGATCTATCCTTTTTGTGTTTTCCTCTTGTTGTTGTAACATTCACTTGGCACAGGGGTTGGTCTGCCATCCGAGCTCCCTGAAACAACCTGCCTAATTGCATATAATTAAGCCCCAGTACTTTTAGAGAGCAATCTTATATTCCCTTTATTGTTTTACAAATGGGACTGTTACCTAATAACAAGCATTTCTCATCTTCTCAAATCAGGTTATATTGTTTCTCTTTTTCAAAAGCACAGCCCTCTTGCTGCACACATATCTCTCATGTCATTAAAACACTTATTTGAACTGTGTTTGTTTAGCAATAGATAACCTGAATGATTAAAGGGGAATAATTAACGGATATTGGGTCAGTACCTTTTTTCACAGAGGGTGGTATGGCTGTGATGTTGAGAAACACGCTTTGCTTCAGTAGTTGGAAGGAGGGGCTTCACCCCATTCAAAGGGGTGCCAATGATGCAATGCTGTGCAGAGCCTAAGTGAACAATCCCCAGCGGTGGCTGACACCTTTTATGTATTGCCTTGGCATGTACACACTAAAAATTACACATGCATGTCAAGTCATAATTATTTGAAATGAAAATCGTCGGATAAACAAATTCATCTGGAAATAGGGTCAGTGCATAATTTTAGTAGCCGAACCTTCAAAATAAAAGCAAATCAATGGAGGGTATGAATAGCGTCTGGTGCAAAAAAAGGCAGTGCTCTCTGTAATGAGTTTTAAAGTAGAAGCACAAGTAAATTATGTGCATACATTTAGTGCAGAAAGACAACCAACGTGGGCCCTATCCACGGGTCCCCAAGAAGTACAGAACACTTACATTTCTTCATGGAAAGGAGAGGTGTCAGAAATGCATAAAACGTCGCTTTCAAACCATCGTAAACATATACTTAGTCGTGGCATTTCGAACCTGAAGGCATGTAGTGAAAATGCACTTTGTCAGCCACGGCCAAAAGCAAACCTGAGTTCACCCCATACAGATCCATCTGTGTGGCTAAGGAGGCTGTCAGTGTTTCATTGATTGCATGCTCAAGCACCCTTTTGACTGAGCGTTTACCTGTTACTGTTGCTCTGTTGTTTCTGTCGTGTCAGGCCCTTTCCACTGGACTTAGACCTCTATGGATTTTACTCGGAGAGTTGAATTGAAGGGCATCCCTGACTCAGGAGCAGTATTGCTCTTAAATTGGGCTCCATGCTGTCCTCACAGCAGGGGGGGGGGGGGGGGGCAGTGCTAGATGCTGGCCCTGAGAGCTGGGAATCGTGCACCTCACTGTGCCAGCACTCACTCACTGCTGACTAGTGGTGGAAAGTAACTAGGTACATCACTAAGTACTGTACTTAGGTGCAGTTTTGAGGTACTTCATATTTTATGCTGCTTTACACTTCCACTCTTCTACATTTCAGAGGGGAATATTGTACTTTCTACACTTTCTACTTTCTTTGACAGCTTTTATTATTGACACATTGTTAAAGATTAAATCAGTGGTTCCCATCCTTTTGGGCTTCTAACGTCTTGCAAAAAAAGCAGTGAGCAGTCAGGGTCACATTTCAGATGTCTATAAGTTAACAGTTCCACCAAAGAGTGATTTTTTACCTCTAAACTTCTCTCGTGGTTTTATTTAAATAAATGTTAAAATATCTCAAATATTAGGGAAAAAGCAATCAAACTGAAAATAGTTGTGTATAACAACTTTCTTTTCCTTCTTTCCTTTCATTAATCATCTCACAACCCCTCACATGTATATGTGGTGTTCCTGCATGTAAAACTGTACATAAAGCAGCTCCATCTCCAGCAGCTACAACAGTAACATGCTGCTTACACACTGATATATGATGACTTAATAATCAGTCAGATGGTCCTAACCAGTACTTTTACTTTAATACTTTAAGTACATGTTGCTGCTAATACTTGTACTTATACTTAAGGATTTTTCATGCATGACTTGTACTTGTAATGGAGTATTTCTACATTGCTGTACTGGTACTTTTACTTGGACTGATGTGCCATAGACACATACACACTGCAACAATGAAATAGTAATTGAAAAAATCTCAGTGCGAAAACTGAAGGAATGGCCTTGTGCTGATTAAGTGAGGATGGCCTCCACATATCAGCATTTCTGGCACATGGCCCAAGACATTGATTAATAATCGCTGCTCGGTTTGGAAAAGCATGCCCGCCCATGGGTTCAAAGGCTGAAGTGGAGCTGCCATAAGACAGTTACACACAAATATTATATTATATACTGTATATATCTATATATCTATCGCTCTCTCTGTCTATATATATATATACATAATATACATACATACATACATACATACATACAAAAACACACACACACACACACACACACACAGTGTGTCATCAATATTGTCAAGCAAAGTGCAGTCATCTTATCATTATGTCATTGTGATTGAGTTAAGGGAACTCCAATAAACATCGATTTAAGAAGATAGATACACAATGTCTTTGAACTGGAGACTGTCAGATTGGTCCAATGTAGCTCAGACTCAGTGCACAAAGCTCAGCAGGAGCTGAATACAAATCTTAAATCTTTTTCAGAACTTGGGGTATTCCACAAGGCAAAGATATCTGAGTTGGCCAGATTATTTTGCTGAATAGTACCTGGAAACCCTCCAAATCTGGAGCATGGGCTTGGGTTAAAAAAAAGTGCCATTTGGGGGTTTTACTTAGAACAGCTATTTGGCAAACTCGCTAATCTTGCTTTGTGGAATACCCCCAAGGTCTGACCTACTCTGCTATCTGTACACACTTACAGTCACCTTTCTATAACCTCTCTTCATTCTTTGAACATAGCTGTTCCTATGTACATCTCAGCTATGGCTACTGAATGTGCAGAATATTCCCAAGGTACAGCTCCTACCTTTACACTTCACTAAACAGCCGTGTTGTGTTTGTTCCTGTGGTTCTGCTGGAGGGGAAAAGGTACAGCATTGGTCTGGCTGCAACTGAGCTTGTTCTTAGCCTCTACTGGAGTTCTCTCGGCATAAAATAATCTCTGCAAAAGGAGCTTTTATTGATAAAAAGGCGAATGTGCTATACATTCAGGCATTAATGGGCAGGTAGCTATGAATTTCTGAGAGTGAAAATGCTAAGTTAAACTGTTTTGCAATTCATTTAGCTACAAGAGACACAAGAGAACAGTAAAAAAAACAGTTTGCTTCCAAAATCGTAGAGAAATGCTTTGATTTCCAAAATGTGATGAGTGGTCTCTACTCCAACACACTTATGAATTCCACTATGTATTCAGTGGAAGTGTAGGTGAGTTTAATGAGTTTAGGTATTGGGAATGAGGTGGGACTGACAACCACATTCTACCTCTAAGGTTACAAGAATCTTGTGAATCCTATGAACATTCCTTCTGCTAGTCAGAAACATCTAACAATTACAAAATA
Organism: Clupea harengus; assembly: GCF_900700415.2. Classification (NCBI taxonomy): domain Eukaryota; kingdom Metazoa; phylum Chordata; class Actinopteri; order Clupeiformes; family Clupeidae; genus Clupea; species Clupea harengus. The sequence continues at coordinate 3,781,149 of NC_045156.1, forward strand.
ACTATCTAAAGCTTCAGGGCTTGGCAGCTAAATGAATGTGCAGTTTTGTAAAGCACCCCATATCCATGTAACATTTATTCAACTGCCTGGCAGGATGAACATTGATTCATTTTCCTGTAGTTTTCTTTCTGCTGTGCCTCCCTTCTGATGCTAAAATTTGATTCACAACTCTCTTTTTTTTAACTTCCTTCAGCTTTTTGGATTTTACATCCCATCTGCTGTGCCACATTTGCAGCGCTGTATTACAAAACAAATGGCCCATTGGGAACAATAGATTGATTGATCACACAGTGACGGAAGGCTGCTTCTTCTGCCAGCCATTCTGATACATCTCTCCACCCCTCCACACACACACACACACACACACACACACACACACACACACACACACACACACACACACACGTTACCAAAAAAACTATAGAGCGGTGGGAGGTATAGATGGCACAGCATACTTTCATTTTGCAGGAAGCAAAGTCCTATAGCATGCAGGGAGAGAGAGGTCGCAACAAAGGATGTGAAACAGAGCACTGTGGGTAATTCAAGCACTGTTCGCCTGTGCATAATGCTAGGAACCATTTGTATAGCCAGAAACTGTGCTGTTTTTTTACATGTTTACAAGGTTTTTTTCCAGTGTGGCCAAGGAAAGAGGGATGTGATGTGATTATGAAGAGGAAGAAGGAGCAGAAGGATTAAAATAGATCTCTGTCAGTCTGTGTTATTGTTAATGTTCAGCCCAGCATGACCTGTGCATCCTACCAAGGGAGCTGTTCATTGTATCAAGAGCAGAGGCATTTCTTGAGTGAACATCATGTCCAGCAGTTTTGATATGTGTGTGTGTGTGTGGTTGCTGTGTTACCGGGATAATGGAGAGTGAGTTGCAGCGCTTAGTGCAGTTGTCATGTGGTGAAAATGTACTTGAGCGAAGAAACTCCAATGGTGCAGAAATGACAGTTCATACTAAAGCCCTATGGTAGCTTTGGTACAATGAAGGCGCATCATCTCCTGAAAACACGACAAATAAAAGTCAATGCTCCACTTCGTCACACTTTGTAATCACAGCCCTTGATACTTCCTACCTAAACAGTCTACAGTAGGTACAGTTGGACATATTCAATAACAGTGGGTAACAGGAAATTGATACTTGTCCTTCTTTCCTAGATAAGGGTTAGTTTTGGGTCAAGGTTAGATTTAGATTTGGGTTGTGAAAGTAAGATTTGAAGTTTTTTACTGACAGACTCCTTACAAATGGTAGAATTATTAACCGACAAAAGATTTCAGTCAATAAACCATATTTAGTTGCAGTTTCAGCAATAAAGAGTAATAATTTTGAAAAGATGACAAATGCAATTAGTTGAAAATAACTGCTGTCTTTGGATGAACCTAGCTGATTTGTGAGGCACAGTTCCCTGAGACCCACCCACAAACACAGGCTTGATTAAAGTCACAATCACTTGAAATAAGTATACTCATTAAGAGAAAGAAATTTGGTTTTGGTCTTCGAGGAGGTGAGGTTTAGAATAAAAAGAATGAAATAGAATAAAGTATCTCTTTGTAAATTAAAGTGAAAAAACACATGGAACACTGTGAGAAAGTGGCCCTGTGAGTGGCCCTGTCACTGTGGCCCTAAGAGGGAAGAAGGACTGGACTCCCCTACCTGAATGGTTGGGTCCGGATTCCCCCACCTCTGTGGAGGAGTCCAATTAACTTTAATTGGACCAATTTAGCCCAATGGGCGGCCTGATAAAAGGTGCACCTCATTGTTGCATGAGGGGGGAGACAGACTGAACAGGCTGGAAGAGAGCGTGGACAAGGTACATAGACGAAACCTGTGAGCACAGTGTTGTACCTTGTCTGTTTTGGGGCTTTAGCTTGGTTCAGGTTGTGTATCCGTTTTGGGGTCATTCCCTGTGTAAATAAATATAGCTATTTTTAAGAAAGCCACTGTCTCCTGCGCTGTGTATTTCCTACCTGCAACCCAATTCCATCCAGCCTACATCCCACATCGTGAACATTCTGAACAGTTTTTAGAATTATTATTTTCAAGGAACTGCTGTTACTTACTGCACTGACTGATGCCAGTGCTTATGTGCACAGAGAATAGGAGAAACATTATGTGAGCATTACAGAAAACAAGTGCAAATGCAAATAAGTTCTCCAAATACTTTGTGAGATTTCCAATGCTCTCATCCTTTGAAGTTAAGACTTGACATGTGCGGCTCCACAGGCCGTGTTGCTAGCATGTACCTTTGAGTGTGAATCTCCTGTCAGTCTCATGCCAGTTCTTGCGAAGAAAAGCAAAGTTGATGGATAGTCTAACTACAGAGAGCCTCAGACAGGTGGTCACCATCTCTCTCACTCTCTTTCTTTGTCTCTGTTGCGCACCCTTTTTATCTTTCTCTCTCTCTCTCTCTCTGCCTCTCTTCTCTCTCCCACCCGTTGTGTAAGGACAATGTCGTTTTGAGCAGCAACAAATAACTTGGATGAAGTTGTACTGCATTGCCCAGTAGGAGGTGCAGATGTGGTCAGCTCCCACCAATGGACTTTCCAGGGATCATGCAGGGCTGTCTACTGGGATCTCTGGAGAGCTAAAGAAAAGCAAAAGATAAAATCAGTAATCTAGTTATTAAGTTCCATTTTGATGCGTTGTGTCGCACTTAACAGCATAGCTCTTGAATTAATATTTAAAAGGAGCCTAGTTAACTTCGAACTGTTAATTAAGGGCTACTTTAACAAGCCTTTAAATAATGCTTAAGCACTTATTAAATTTACAAGATGCAAGTTTTATGCAACAACATCTTACCACACTTTGATACCCCCTGCAGATACACCTGAGACTACTTAACTTCACTGCGCCTCTCCTGATTACTCAGCACACCCCCACTGTCATTAACTGTACTCTATTCACAAGTGTAGCTAAGTTTCGCTTCACTTCAGGAAGTCTTGCCGCTAAACATCTCTGACCTTTTGTGTAGTGCATGTTTGAGATTACTGACTAGTTAATTTGTGTTGTATTGTGTGTTGTACTTTTACACCTCACTAAATCTTAAGACACCCAGTAAAGCCTCTCAAGTTTGCACATCCACTTTACTTCCAATAAAGATGCTTCTTTATCATCATTTAACAAAACCCAATTTATTTCTAAAAAACACTAAACACCGCGGTTAGGTGTGTCACCTAATTAAATATTGTAAGTGTCCCTAGCAGGATTTAAGTTAATGATGTTATTTATCAAGGTTTATAAGGTAGACAACAGACTATTATATTTGGTTTTGCAATTCTCTATGTGAAATGATCCACACCATAGATGCTAGAAGGAGATACATTTCATAACTCATGGCCTAATAAATGCTCTCAAGATTTTATCAGCACTGTCCTCCCTAATTTAAAGGGTAATGACTCAAATGGACTTCAAGGACGTGTGTCCCAAGGTGTGTCGCAAATATTGCTGTCGTCCAGTGGCAAACTGAGGATGTCTCTCTTGTGCCTCAGTGAGGAAGTTATCTCTTCTGTCCCTCAGTGAGGAAGTTATCTCTTCTGTCCCTCAGTGAGGAAGTTGTCTCTCTTGTCCCTCAGTGAGGAAGTTGTCTTAAGAACCAAAACTATTGTTGAAATATTGGCAACGTCTTAAACTGACACTTGTGATTGTATACAAAACAATGAATGTAGTAATTGTACAAAGCACAAGATTAGTGTGAAAAACATAATTATTCACTGCTCTAATAATTGATAAAACATTAATTAAGGGTACAATCAGCGATTTTGATGAATGGTTGTTGGTATTTGACTTTAACAACCAATCAAATTTCACCCCTTCCTTCCATGCTCCTGAAGCAATGTTGATTGGCTGAAATTGTCTATGGCTCGGGAGACAGGACGGTGTACAAACACCGGTGTCGTTTTGAGCGCACACAGTCAATAGACAGCTAGAGGACTGTGAAGACCAATTCACTGAACTTCGCAAAAAGTGTGCTAGATTATAATTGCGGGCTGCATCTTTAAGGAATATGTAATTAGCATGATTTCTCATGAAATGCTGTATAATTGCATAAGCAATCACACTAGTGTTGGTGTTAAGTTTTATCTTTATCATTTCACCCATTTTTTGGCATCACTTCTGCTCCTAGTGCTTTTGGGACATCAACACAGCATACACCCTGACACATCCATCCAGATCCCGTAGTCACCATTACGCTTACAAATCTTGCTGGTTATCAGAGATTTTCCACGAACCTTAAATTAAAGATTATCACGCTCTATCTTTCATTTCAACCACATTTACATATCTGTCTGTGCACAGAGATTGTGGCGTATCATGGTGATGTTCTGGGGTGGGTTGCACCATTAAATGGGGCCATCCAAACACATTAATGCTCATCTGCTGAACTAAATGAATATACCACAACCAATGCGGATTAATAACAGACTTTCAGCTGATGTTTTGCTCACGTTAATTCAAAATGACAAGGTAACTTGATATCTACATAGCCACTCAACTAGCTCCAGCCAACAGCAAACGGGGTAATTAACTTGGCCAATAGCAACAAAAGTTACTAGAAATATTAATGTTTACAGCTTATATTCAAGGCCAGCGCAAGCAATTCTACTGATCTAGGCAAAACATAAACATGACTTCTCTTAGCCTGAGTAGCCATTTAGATTAGTCTACAGTGTGCCTCTTTGGGAATTTTGACAAAGGGTGCCCTCACACCTGCATTTTTTTTGTCTCGTTAAATCGGACTCTGGTTTGTTTTCCCCCTGGTGTGCAGGTAACACAGTAATCGCATCCTTGAGAGGAGCTGATCTGAGGAGGTCCCAGGTGTGGTGGGAATGTGATCCGATTACCAGGTGTATTTTTGAGCTAAATGGTTCCTGTAGCCAGGTGTGCTTTGCATTCTGGGATGTGGCAGAGCACGCAAACCAGTGCCTATCTATTTAGAAATTATCTGACACACACTGTATCAGCTAAGCTTGCGTAGTAGCCGGTCTACAAGGTGCCAAACATGCACTCCGACCGCAACGCCAAAGAGCCAGGCTCGATGGCATGGCAGTCAGAGCACATACTCATCTGTAGTGACGATCACATCATCACACGGCCCTCACCTTCGGGAAGCGCACCCTTGTGCTTCACGCAGACAGGCATTCCTTGCGCATCCACCAACTGTACTTCTCCCATCTAGAGCACCCCACACAGAAGTGCTTCACCCATCTATGGGGTCCCTCACACAGGGGTCAACCTACGTGGGGGCCCCTCACACAGTTTTACGGGCAAGCCTCCGATGACCTCACAGCGAGCCATCCCACTTCTGACACCACTTGTAGGGAAGGGAGAGCGTGGTCATCCCACCCGGACTCGAACCCAGGTCTACAGGGTGCCAAACATGCACTCTAACCTCAACACCAAAGAGCCAGGCTCGATGGCAGTGAGTCGTTCACTGCAAAGCAAACGATTAATAACAACCAAGTAACGCTAGGGTAACGACTGACTAACGACTGAATAACGATAGCCGAATGCGTGCAACGTCCGGCGAACGTTAGTAAAACGTCCCACGAACGTTCTTCAGCGTTCTCCAGCATTTAAAATTAAACATTGAAGAACGCTGGTCTCCATGAGAACTTTTGTGCATGTTCAAAACTTTTTTTTCGGACCAGGTTCTCCGCCGATCACCGACGATCACCGACGATTACCAGCGTTCACCAGCGTTCACACAACGCTCTTCTGGCGCTATACCTGCAAACATGGACGATTACCAACGTTTCCTCAAACGTCATAGAACGCTGACAAGAACGTTATGGTGTGACGGCCCCAATACAGATAACTCTCAGTCCAATTGTATCTGCTGCTTTTTATTCATGTGTGCTTAAACATTTAAAGTTTTTAAGCTTTTTACTCTATCTGAGGGTGCACCACCACAGGTTGTCACATCTTTTTCACAGACCGATAGAGGCTTATTATGTTGAGGCGCGGTCCATTCCTTGACATAGTACTACCAAAGAGGTCCAATTAGAAGACAATAGTCTTCTTATAGGTCCTCTTTGTTAGATTCTGTAACAATTGCAATATTCAACTGGTCGCTTTTGGGGCTCCACCAACCACCAACATGTCATGCAAGGCACCCATCACTGAATCCAAACGCCATCAAGTGGTATCAAGTGGTATATTTATCAGGTGGTATATGCATTCTTCAACTTCAAATTCACTTAGCCCTTTTTTGTTAGTAAAATTGCCCTAGTGGTTCTTAACCTTTTTGGAGGTACTGAACCCTGCGAGCTTCATCAGTGCATTCACCGAACCCTTCGTAATTGGAAAAATAAAATATGATTTCTTCAAAACATAGGTATATATAAAAACGACCCAACATTGCTAGTGTGAACCGGGCTATACTGTGTGTGTCTTGACCCCTGCCGAACCCCTGAGAGTGACTCAACGAACCCCTGGGGTTCGATCGAACCCAGGTTAAGAACCACTGCCCTAGAACATCCCCCTTCTGTCTGAGTGAGAGACGTCCAGAGTGGAGGCTGAGGAGCCTTAAGGTGAATGTGTGTATGTGAGGGGGGTGGCACAGAGGTAGAGAGAGCAAGTGCAGCTGGCAGAGGTTTTACTAGAATGGTAACATTCCATATGCGGTGCCTTGGCTTGAGGCTTAGCTGCGCTTTGTATCACCTGCAGGGGTTTGAAGGATGCAGTTGCTGATTCAGAATAGCACACAAATAAAATAAAACACCAAGGAAAGCAGTAAGGGGAATAAATATAGACTCCCTCTCATTACTTTGCTATTTAGAGAAGAATGTGGTAAATCATGTTTTGTCCTCTTTGTACGGCACGAATAGTGTGTTGTCGGATGCAACTCTGGTGATTTACCTCTGGATTGCTCTCTGGTTGGCAGCCAAATTCAGCAGAGGGAAGGGAAGGGGTTGGCTGGGGGGGGGGGGGGCAGACTGAATCGACTGGACCTGCATGCTAACGTTTTTATTTTGTTTGAATAACCGACAGACAAAAACGGTGGCATAAAAGTGCCCTGATTCACGGCGAGACATAAAAGGAAGTTTTATCTTCTCCGTGGAGGTCCCACTGCGATACAGTGCAAGTGAGTTACAGCAATAGATATGAAACGAAGGTCACCCATCAAAGCCCTAAAACTTCACTTGAAATAATACTGTTTGGAGGTTGGGAGATGCTTTGTTGGTTATGCTAAAAGAAAAGGGATTTTTTTTTTTAAAAAGGAAGAGGAGAGGAGGGGGGAGTGGTGCCACCTTAAAATTGATTTGATATTGAAAGCAACACCTCTCACCTCTTGTTCTCCGATTCTGGTGCTGTCTTGTAGCTCTGTTGAAAGAACATAGAAAAAATGTAATTCCTGGAGTCTTAAGGTCAGCTTTGAGGGGATTTCTGCACTCATTGTGCTGCAAGTTGCTTTGGTTTGAAGGTATCTGCTGAATGACAAAACATGTACCTTTTGAGGTTTTTGGGGAAGTGACAAATGTATAGACAGATAAATCAGACAAAAATGTCCTTTGAAAGCAAGCAAGACAAGCCATTTTAGAAGATTCCACCCCTTCCCCCCATACATGCTATTCCTTAGACTGTGTGGACTGCAAAATAAATGTTACAGGAGATGATAAGTATTCAATACCGCTAGGAAAGCAAAGGCTAGGCACGGATGTTCTCTCCCCCTGGGAGACAGGAGCATAATGTATGGTGATCAAATTTTCATCCGTCCTTTACATGATTAATAGGCGATAAATAAAACATCCTCCGACTCTTCAGGAGCCCTCGCAAAGTGGTGTAAAAGCCAGACTTACAGAGTAATGAACGTGTGATAGACCTGTCAATTAAATCGACGCGCTGGGGTTGTGTCCTCTTGGAGTTTTTTTTTTATCTCTCCAGTTGAGGGAGCTTGAAATCTCACATACTGACAACAACGTCCATCTTGAACTCCGCTGAAGTTCAGCGTCACTGGCATGCAAAGACTGTGACTTGACGAGGCTTATGTGTCTGTGTGTGTGTGTATGTGTGTGTGTGGGTTGGGCGGGGGGGGGGGGGGGGGGATAATAACATTCAAGGAGGAGGTGGGGTGACTGGTGCAATCCACATGGACATTTAAACATTGTAGCCACAGACAGCACTTCTGCTCTTTTTTGTATTCATCCCAGACATGGCATTCGCTCCATTCACCTCGTATTATCCGCACAATTGAGCCGGACTGATGGAGAGCCATACAACAGCCACAAAGTGGAGTGTGGGAAGGGGGGGGGGGGGGGGGCAGCTGCAAACATCAGATATTTATCCTCCTTCAAGTCCCATGAAAATTGTTAGTGCTGTCCTCTTTTGTGCAAGAGGCAAAGTATTTTCTTCTGCCTTCTGTATCATTCATGCGGCACGGATGGTGGGTGGATATGAAAGGCAGTGCAAATACGAGGGGCTTTTAGGACGAGAGAGATAAAGCCAGAGGACCCTCAGCTGCATCTCACTCTCTCTCTCTCTTCCCCTGTGTGTCTCTCTCTCTCTCTCTCTCTCTCTCTCTCTCTCTCTCCATATGTTTCTCACTCTGCTTCCACCACCCTTCAGACTTGACCGAGCATGCAAAAGGAGGGGAGCTAGCTAGCTAGCAGAGCCTAAAGCCACACAGGCACAAAGCTGTGGCGAGAGATAGGCAAATCTCTCCCGGGGCAGGGTTAATTGGCAGTAATATCTCCAGAAAGCTTTAGGGAGAGGTATTTTTTTTCCCTTTCCTTCCTTTGTATTTGTATGTGCGTATTTGAAAGCTCCCCCTCCACCTCACACATATGTACCCCCACCCCCAACTACAAACCCCACGCATAGGCAACTACCCGCTGATTGAGGACATTTGACGAGCAAAATGCTGGCGCTGCACACTGACTCCTCAGTGTTCCCCTAGTATTTTTAAAGCGAGAAGACAGGGAGCTCCAGAGGGAGGGAGGGAGGGGGGGAAGAAGGGAGCAGTGGGTTCTTTGCAAGGCCCGGTGACAAACTGCGATTCAGCATTGCTGAACAATCGCTGGCTTACGCCGCGACAAATCAAAAAGTCTCCGTCTGCCCGGTGCGTACGCAGCCGCTTCAGCGCCTGACTCAGCATCCAGTGCTTTGTGGTCTTTATGGCATGAGGTGCAGCCCCCCCAGGGGATGTTTTTCTCACCGTTCGCTAGGAAATACACAAAATGACATATTAAAGGAAGGTTCCATTCAAACAGCACACACAGTACTCCCTCATTGAGGATGCATCCGGAGCAAATTTACCATATTTATTCTCATCCGTGCAGAACGCAGAACTGAATATCACTGAATTTCATTTCAGCCTTTTCTGCTGAAGCTTTAGGGCTAAGTAACCGATTAACGCACCCAGAGCTGTGGACGGGGTGTAGCTTGACCCAGTAACGCAGTCGAGTGTGGGAGGCAAACAGCTGGGGTTTAGGGAGATGATGACCTGGACTACATGAGCGGTAAGTCTGTGCCCAGCCCAGCCCTTCTCCCCACATGGCCTGGGATGTAGCCTAAATGTGTCTGTGTGTGTGGGGGGGGACTCATACTGGAGCAGACCACAGGGGGTGACGAGATGTTTGGGGTGTGTGTGTGTGTGTGTGTGTGTGTGTGTGTGTGTGTCTGTGTGTATGAAGAAGTGAATATCTTCAACTCCCTATAGCTTAATCCCCAATCCTGTTTATTTAAGCTCTTTTGTGTTTGCAAGCTGTCTTTTAAAAAATGCCTCAGAGCCCACACAGACACGAGCCCTTAATGTAGTGTATTGCTGCATGTTAGCGATTTCCTGGGTAGGACTTACAGGCACTCTTTAATATTTCTCATGAAAAACATTGTTTTGTGACAGTAATAAGTGCAGAGACACTTTAAAACGTGCTTTGTCTAGAGCATAATTTAGTTCCAACACAGAGTCTAAAAAGGCCTCTATGAAATGTTGTGCTTTTGCATATTGTAAGAAAACCACTTTCCAGACCAACAACGGAACTGGGAGTGGGCAAAGGTTTCTGCGCCTTTCTGTGCTTTGCTGAAATAGCACAGAATTGTGCTAATTGTGGTAAACTTAATGCATCTCCACTCAATTTAGGAACTCAGCCTTAGTCCCTGTTCTTTTAATGCTATATTGCTACCTGTTAAGTAGGCTGACCTAGGGTCATTTCTTTTGGATGCCTACAATCTGTTATGACAAATACCCATCTTACTTGTTATTGACTGGTTTCTTCTAGGAACAGTGTCGCTCAGAATATTGCCAAGCCTGTTTTCTAGATTTTGACATATTCCACGATCACAACCTGTTACTAGTTCTGCAGAAATGCTCAGAGGCAACAGTGCTGCCACGGGGCTTACCAGCATGTCAGACCGAACTGGACCAGGTGTCAGGCTGCTGCGCGACCTCAGTATAACCTTTCAGTCCAGTGCAGAGGCTGGACGGCAGTGTAGTTCTGCAGTGTGTCCAACCCAGGTGATTAGCCAGGTACCTCAAGACTTGCATCACTAATCCTAGTCAGTCGTCACGGAAACACCATTACTGAGTAATACTATTAATCATTTCTTGATAGGCCACAGTGGATCAAAGCATCACAATTTTCTTCAGGGTCAAGTTACTAATTCACTTACAAATATACATAAGAGAAAACATATAAACATCCAAACATTCAGAGAGTAGGAACATACCTGGCTGCTCAGAGGACGATGGCTGCACAGATAGAGTGCGTGAGTCTCTGGCTACAGAATACTCCAAGACCTTTGACTATCTTTCCCAATACCTGCAGCCTACAGAGTCCTGAATTACCATGTTTTTGAGATCTATGTTAAAACTAATCTATTCAGCTGCAGGTATGATACCACTGTACCACTCAGACTGAGACCATTCAAATTAACCCAAACATGACAAATAAATCATCTTATAATGCAATACCCCACTCAGTACCCTTAATTCCATTTTCCTGCCCTGAGGCCAAGTGCAGACGGACTCTAGTTTGTCTGAACCCGGTGAACCCCGACTCCGGATAGCCCTATCGTGCAGACGAACGCACTGTATCCGCACACTGTATCCGCACTCCCTCGAATCGGGGGTCCAAAGTGAGTAACCTCGAAATCCGATTGCTGTTGGTGTTCGTCTGCACGCTATCCGCATACCTAATCGGATTGCCCCACGTGATCGCATCATTAGACCAGCCAGAACAACGGCCACAACCGGCATTATTTAATAACTGAATAGTTTGCCATGGCGCAGTGAGTTTGGCAGCCAGTTATAACAGCTCTCCAGTTTAAAAAAACATATTCTTCCTATTACCTTGCTCCTTTTCCACATGAATTTCCCTAACGGGATTAATACAAATGTATCTATCTATCTGTTGTTAGGAAAGGGATGACATTAACAAGCCACACTTTAATCTAACACTGTTTAATCTATTTGCATCAGACCATTTTTCAAAAAACAGTTTTTAAAAGTGTCAGCAATAGCCTATATGAGCAAATCTGACGTGAAAAGATTTTTTATTATAGACGGAAGTTTCAAAACAGATGAATGTTACGTTAGCTTTAGTCCTGTCAGACAACGATAGCGATAGCTACTAGCTAGCGTTACTTTAGAGGTAGCCTACAGTACGTGAAGGACAAAGCCCTCAACAATAGCCTACATTTGTTGTTAGTAATAAAACCATGAAATTGGAAGCAATTGTAAACCATGAAACATTCAGGATCCACAGCACTTGCATTGTGGTCTCTCCTGCTCAAGCTCAGCATCTCCATAAAGCACAGGCATTTAAACAACTCAGACATGTCATGTTGTACATTGCTTTGTTGCACTGTTCTAAACTCTTTATTATCAATAACAAATACCACTGATTTTATAAACCACCATAATGTGTTAGTGTGCAGATTAAATGTAGGCTATGCGGCTAAGCTAAACGTTGCTAGTTGGAGCTCAACTACTGTCATATGTTACTTTCATAGCATGCTGCTGTCTTCTTCTCCGTTTTCTTCAGTTGTCTGTAGCACCAAAGCGCCACCAACAGGCGTGGGGGATGTACTACAGCTGAGTCAATCGGATTCACTGGGTTCATGTGCACGCGATGTAAAAAGTGGGTAGGTGTGAAATAGGTGTGAAAAATGAACCCGGGTTCAGGCAAACTAGAGTCCGTCTGCATGGGGCCTTAGTTTAACCCTTGTGTGGAAAAGGACAGGGAGAGAACCAGAGAAAGACGGTAGAGATAAGAAAATCAGCAGGGGTGAGAGAAAAGTCAACCTAGTGGAACAATGGAATGTTTTTAGACACATAATCTGTAAACAACTGACCCACACCAATTATTGCAGAGTAATTGTAACTATAAGGCCATCTGTGCTTTACAATGCAAAGATTCTTGGCCTGCAACTTAAAGCTTTGCAATATTAAGCTACTGTTTCTTCTTTAAAGCAGACCATATGGCTTCAGTGAGGTCTGAAGAAAAAAGAAAACATGCTGGCAGTTATGTTTAGTGGAGAATAGCAGCTGAATTGTTGGTGTTATTGCCTAAGCTTTTAATACAGTTGTTTCTTGAATTAATCACACTCTGATTCATACCCCATCGACCACATGTGAAGGAAAGGGCCTAGATTTCTGATGCACCGTGGGTAATGAATAAGAAAATTATGCTTTGGTTGTTGAGCTTTATTCAGAGTGCTTCAATAATGCAATTTAACCTTCAGTTAGAATAGGATAAAAAAATAAAAAAAAACATGTTTGCTATCTGCAGAAGTAGCAAAAGCAGCTGCCATTACTCATCACCTCTGGACATAAGAGGCCAAAGACACCAAAGATAAGTGGCATATTTGGAATCAAACACCCTGTCTTAATAGCTTTTAGGCCCAAATCATTATCCTCATCTAATTTGACTCCAGGGGGTCTGTTCCGACTCTCTGTGGAGCCATAATTGAATGATTATATTCAAACACTTATTCAAACACTAATTATCTGGATGTAATACAGTCTTCTTTCAAATATCGCAACAAAAGGTTCATCTCGTATTTGGCGGGCCAATGTTCTTGAAAATGGACTCTAAATGGACTTTATCAGTATCAACTATCTGGTCCCTTTATTATCGAATCTGACTCCAAGCACTTTCTCCACGGAACAATTGTCCATTTTCTCATTAAAATGCAACTTTCTTTTATAGGCCGAATTAAAGGAGGTGAAAAGATTTTCAATTTCATTAAATGCCTGTTTGACATTACTGAGGGTCTCTTTGTTCTCTGAGAATAAACATTTCAGAGCCGCCTCCTTGACTTGATCCTGAATGTGTTCAACAGCTTCTTCTAAAGACATTGTTAACACATCTACAGTATTCTGGCCTACGCCTGTTGACAGTAGTTGTGCTATTATATATAGATGAGTTTTTGTCTTATATCAGCACATCTTCACCACAACCGGTTCGGTTATCATATCAAGGCAGTAAAGTAGTATTGGCAGGTGCTTCAGATCTTTTTCCATTGCAAACTCTATTCAAATGTTTCTTGAACCCTGAGAATGAACCAAATTCAAGAAAACAACCACTTCGACCACATTTAAGGTGCAATGTTTTCCCAGGCAACAAACCATGAACCAACTTGAGGTGTCTAGCAAAAACATTTGAATCATTGCAAAGGAAACAACAGATTTGGTCAACACCTACCCTGCTTTCAATTCAGAAATATATCTCAACACCCATTTTCAGTGCATTAATCTAGCTGTGAGCTTTGCGAACTGTGACAAGAAATGGAATATAGTATTGATAATTATGTATGCATCCCCTGTAACTACGAATTGTTGTGTTTTTGTGGACCTTCTACATAGGGAGTGGGTCCTTGTCCATGGAGTCCACCTTGTTTCTGCCTTGAGCAGCAGACATCTTGCCAGGCTTCTTCCAACCTGAAGGCGTTGTCAAGTAGAGCAGGACAAGGATTACCGACACGTAAGGAGAATGATGAATGAAGGCAGTGTCAGCCGTACCGTGCCGTGTCGTGCCCAATAACCCTAATATAGCCCAATCAAGTCCTTGGGCTGAACCATTCTAAAGGGGTGAATGCCCATACCCCCATATCGCAGCACTGTAAAAATCTAACAGCACAGTGACTCACATCAATTTTCTTTAAACATCATTGTTCTTCCCTATTGCCAATTTGATCATAGTCCAATGCACACAAAAGACCTACTCAAAGCACACACATATTTAACATCATAACATGAAACACCCCTCAAATTAAAAGGAGAGGTTAGGTGCATGCCTGTGCGCATGTCTGGATGCGCAATGTCCTTGAGTATGGCAGTCCCTGAACAGTTCTAAAGCATGGGGAGTATGACCAGTTGAAAAGGAGAGGTGTCCTTTTTCACCCAGAGGAATCTAATATTGTATTAAATTTTGATATATTCTCACCCATATCTTCTAGGTCAGCTCCTTCACCATCTGCAGGATATTCTGCAGCATCAATGAGGTCTTGAAGGTCAGACGTGCGATGAAGGCCCATACTTTGTGCAATAACCTTCTCATTGAAGGCAGTCGGCCATCTCTTAAAACAAAACGAATCTGGAAGTGGTCTCAACTGCAGTGCTGCTAAATCTAAAAAGAAAAGAAAGGAAAAACTCATACAATTAGTTGTTGAAATACATAACTGCCACGTGTACTGCTATCTGACAATGATGAGATGATAATACTCCAGCATTTAATAAAAACTACTCTACACCCATATTCTGAAAACTGTTTTCCTAATAAATCAAGATGCCACAAATCAGCATGGTGGGTTGGATGTCAGATTTTCAAAAGGTAGTCTCTTAAGTTAGGCATTAAAAGATCAGTAGGTAGCCAAGCATGTATCATTGCAAACACACTTATCAGTTCTAGCAACCTAATGCCACTGCAAGCTAATCAGTAGACCATGCATGGCTGGAATTCACATGAGAATACCAATTACTTACAAGGCTCTTAACATCTTTAAACTGTGAGAATTCTGAGAGGATACTGCAGAGTCTTTCAGGATCCTCAAACGTCCGTCTTCAATACTGGAAGGTGCTTTTCATTTTCTGCTTGAAATTTTCCTCATCAGAACTATGCTTCATCAGAGAGATCTCTCTGTGCTGGTGGGCGTCCATCAAAGGACTTGACACATGGTGACATTTTGCCAGAGCTGTTCCTCTGGACAGTTTTGATCCTCCAGCTTAGGTGTCCCTCTCCACTCTGAGGGTCAAAATAATGTTAAAATGAGAATTATTAGAAAGACTACCAGAGAAGTCACTCGGGAAAGAATGTATCACTTTCACACATCAATATAGAGAAGTGTGCTTTTGACTATTGGATGAATTGCAAGAATTCATTTTGAAGGAGGAGCAAGATATGATTTCTTACCACTGCACAATTACATTCGAATCACAATTAAACTCTAATCTAAATTTGGTGAAGGGATCCTTCAGGTAGGGGAGGAGGTCAATAATTCCCTATGCGTACATTTCTCTGATATGCCATGGTGGTGTTGTCATGAGGGAACAATGCATGTAAACACTTTCTGAAGCATCTAGGCAACTTGAGACCTCTATTTCTATAAAAGGTACTTTTTATGTTCAAGAATAATCATAAATACATGTTGTAGCTCCCCCCGGTTCAAAGATAACTTGAGAATTATTTTTACTGGCAATTTATTGTATGTGCAACACACATTAAGTCTTGCTTTGCCGTGAGAACTAAAGAGACATAAAACATACAAATGTACACACTACACAAAGAAAAACTTAAATGACATACCGGTATACACATACCTCATTGGCCGCACAACCAAAGGGAGTAGGTGAAACTTGTTGTTAATTTCTTAGCTTTCTTTTAACCTTAAACTTTAAGTTCTTAAACTATCAATGAGCATGAATGATGCTGAGCATGCTTCACAGGAGTGCCGTGGCTGCCACCTGCTTCCCCAGTGCAACACATACCAATTCCTACACTTGAATATCAGTACTAACGTAATGGCACTAATAATAGGCAAATGTACATTACCTCAACAATAAGAATAAAATAAAAAAATCAAGAAAATGTGTTAATTAAAAATAATAAACACAAAAACTCTCTGGCAGTTACACATTTACTCATAGAACTCACCCATGCCTCTAGGTCATTTCAGCTAAAAGAATGTTCACCATTTTCCATCTAGTGCTGTTCGATAACATTTCGGTTCTGTAGTACCCCTTAATGACAAGGTCATTAGGGAGAACAAAGTATGCCTTCGACCAACTAGGACAACACAAAATGAAATTAAGTGTTCAATAGAGTGCCCCCAATTACCTCTTGACTAAGCACATCCTATTCAGAGCTAAGTCAGACACATCCAACATAAAGAAACAGGTCAGGGCTTGATAAGTAGCTGTTGAGTTGGAGCTGATATGCTAGGGCAGAGATAACTGCAAAATGGGCAGGGCAGACAGGCTTGAGGACTGGGATTGGGAACCAAGGAACTAGCCTACTTCGTTGCTTGTTCTTGGGCATTTTCGTAAGGGGCTATCATCACTCAGGATGACCACTCACACCAGGTGGCACCTCAGGTGTAGAACTTGAATAAAACAAAACAAACAAACAAACTAAATCTTTTCCTGTTGTCCTG
Source organism: Clupea harengus (assembly GCF_900700415.2). NCBI lineage: Eukaryota > Metazoa > Chordata > Actinopteri > Clupeiformes > Clupeidae > Clupea > Clupea harengus. The sequence continues at coordinate 3,797,743 of NC_045156.1, forward strand.
ACGGCCCAACAGGTCTGTATGCAGTAGGGTAAACACTGCATCTATTATCAACATTACCCAATTCTAAAGGAAGGCAATATTGATAACGTACCCTCAGATACACTGCTAATTGCCAGTTCATATACACCAGAATTAGGCTTTGCCGATTCCTCAAATACTTCCACATCAAGTTCTGTTTTTGAGTTTGGGCATCACCTAGGCAACTAACCTCAACTCACCAAACTTCAGAAATGCTTTGAAAGATTCAAACAAAATTGAAATAAAAAAGAGCTAGCTTGATAACTTCAATGTTTCAACAAATTAAGGTACATTAGCTAATTGATAACGGAATGTGACTTCTCGCCATATTTTATGTTGTTGACATTAATGTAACTTAACTTCAGAGAAACATAGTCTCAGAACCTACCTGCGCACTTCAAACACAATTTTAACAACAGAGACTTTGATTGGTAGACAATCTTTGAAACCATGCCACAGGAAGCAGTCGGTTGCTCTCAAAGTGCCGCTCCCATCAACACTTTGACAGCTCGACTGTGAGAAATAAAATGGATGAAACGTCACAAAACTGCTTGTAAGATAAAAAATTGCAGGAAAAAAATGAAAATGGTCTGCCACAACTCCTTTTTTTACAGAAGGAATGTGCACTTTGGCAGAGTACTGTACAAGCATTTCTTATTACACTTGTACTTAGAACCTGTAAGTACAAACAATTATATTATGTACGTACAACATAACTACATGATATTACATTTTATTACAAAGTATATTAGAAAGAATAGAATAGAATAGAAAAGCCTTTATTGTCATTGTATTTATACAACGAAATTTTGAGTGCTTCTCCTGTTGGTGTGACGAGGGACAACATATAACACAACAACAACATATAACATAACAATACTACAACTATCCAAAAACAGTAGGAACAGCCCCCCAAAAAATATATATATACATTAAGAGTAGAACAAAGTGCGGTGGCATAGACTAAAGTACTTCAATAAATACATCAATTAATACAGCTTTGTTTATGCACATGTGTAAGGTGCCTGAGATGGGATGTGACTTGTAGTCAATAAAGTGCTTAGTGTTTAGTGCATGTCGGTATTTAGAGTTCTGATGGCTGTCGGGAAAAAACTGTTCTTAAGACGCGTGGTCCTTGCTCTAAAGGATCTGTACCATCTGCCTGAGGGCAGGAGAGTAAACAGGTGGTGGCCTGGGTGAGAGGAGTCTTTTAAGATGTTATTGGCCCTGCTAAGGTAGCGGGAGCGGGCAATGGATTCCAGGGAGGGCAGTGAGCAGCCAGTGATTTTTTGTGCTGTGTTGATGACCCTTTGGAGGGCTCTCTTGTCTGCTGCGGTGCAACCGGAGTACCACGCCGAGATGCAGTAGGTTAGTACACTTTCGATAGTGGTGCGGTAGAAGGCCACCATCAGTTTACACTCCAGGTTGTTTTTCCTGAGTACTCTCAGGAAGTGTAGTCGCTGCTGTGCCTTTTTTACTGTCTCTGAGGTGTTGACAGACCATGAGAGGTCATCTGATAAATTGGCTCCTAGGAATTTGAAGGTGTGGACCTTCTCCACACAGTCCCCGTTGATGTAGAGTGGGGCCGGAACTGCACTTTGCCTTCTGTAGTCCAGAATTAATTCTTTCGTTTTTGTGGTGTTCAGTGACAGATTGTTGTCTGAGCACCACACTGTCAGTTTCTGTACTTCATCCCTGTACGCTGATTCGTCATCTTCTGATATGAGCCCGATCACGGTGGTGTCGTCAGCAAATTTAATGATGGTGTTGGTGGGATGGGTTGGAGTACAGTCATGGGTGTACAAGGAGTACAGTAGTGGGCTCAGCACACAGCCTTGTGGAGAGCCAGTGCTTAGAGTGATGGTGGAGGAAAGGTGGGGACCGAGTTTTACAGTTTGTGGGCGGTTTGAGAGGAAGTCCTTTATCCAGGTGCAGATGGAGGGGGAGAGGCCTAGTGCAGTTAGTTTGCTGACTAGTATGTCAGGGATGATAGTGTTAAAAGCTGAGCTGTAGTCAATGAAGAGCATTCTTATATAGGTTCCACGGAGTTCCAGGTGGCTCAGTGCGGTGTGGAGGGCTACGTCGATGGCATCTTCCGTGGACCTGTTTGCTCTGTAAGCAAACTGATGCGAGTCAAATGTGGGGGGAAGGGTTGATTTGATGTGCCGTGAAACCAGTTTCTCAAAGCACTTCATGATTACAGGTGTAAGTGCAATCGGTCTATAGTCATTCAAGCTGTCTTTACACTGCACTTAATGGTATAGATACATTTTAACAAGGGCATTTTAATGTAAAGTGTTAGCACTTTCCTCAATGTGGATTAGGCAGCAAAGTGCATTTATTCAACATTGTTTTAACGGTAGTAGAGTCAGTAATGTGTGTGTAAGTTAAGTGTGTATGAGTGTCCATGCCGTTCAAATGTCCATGTGTGTATGACTAATGTGGTTACAACGGAGTTCGTTATCAATACATACATGTAGATGTTATGGCAATTCATGGTGTATTTCTGTAAATGTAGGTTTAAGAAGTAACTATTGCTACGGAATCCCATTGTGATTAGACTGGCACTATTGCTACTGGTTCGTGTCAATAGTTCATTAATTGTCCGTGACCCCTTTCGATTCATGCCCAAGTTAGTACAGTGAATAGCATTGTTGCCTAGCAGTCAGCCTGGGTTTCGTTTCCCAGTCAATGTATGTCACTTGGGAAAAAATGTGTGCTGAATACTTTACCTTTAAGCAATTTATGTTGTCACAAAGTTACGCCGACAGGGGGCCACTGGGCCTATTGAGCACGCACTGGAGGGAGCGCCAGCGGCCAACGTTCCCTAATGCCATGGAATGGGAATAAACCATACAGAAAGAAATCTGTGGCCAATGTAGATACACACGGAAAAAAACATTCCAGACCAATAACATTCAAACTATTGGTACGGAATCTAAACTCCAATTTCCAAGTTATGTGCAAATGTTTATGCACTTAGTATATTCATGCGTGGTCTTTGCAAAGAACCTGCAATAGTTTGGTTAGTCTCACTTTAGTTCTCTATGTAACACAGCCACACTTCTCTGATTTGTTATTATATACAGTTGTATCCATTTGGTTTTTACCCTACAATCAGTTTGACATTTACACTTACTGTTTATTGTATTAATAAAATGTTCACTCATTAGCCATTCAGATTACTCCTTGTGGGCTGTAAAATTCCATTTAACAATGGATTTATATACTGCTCGGTAATATTGTAGATAATTATTTCCGCAATATTTACCACTTTAATTCATTCTACTGGCCCATAATGTTCAGACATGGGCAAACCTTCAAGCCTGATGTTTTCTGTCGTTGGTAACATTTTGGCTGTCAAAGCAATTTTCAAAAACAATACGTTTGGTTTCCTTCTGTGCAAAAAAACATTCTTCATTCTCTAACAAAGAAAGATTCTCCATAAAAGAACTCGACTTGAGTTCAATTTTGACTTTTGTTTCACACCCATGATTTTAGAAAGGTGCAGATGGTTGTTTTGTTTTGTTGATAGACATATGACAATGTCTAGATTCTACATTTTACGGATATAATAAAATGTTTTCATACGACAAATGTTTTCATCGACATCCCAATGGAAACAAGTAAGAAAAACGCTTGAAAAAAGAAAATATCGCACACAGCACGCACTGCAATATTGAGAACCAGTCTCTAGACAGGCATATTTGGAGTAGATATTGAAGTAGTTTTCCAACAAAATCCACACAATGGCCTCAAAGAGTGCTATTGGGCGCTGAACAATCTTTGTTCCCAATCTTGTTTCATGCATCTCCTTTCCTGACCATCAAGTGCGGATCCTCTCAAACACTGACCTTTAAAGATGGCTGTTAAAACCACTGAAGGAACCGCTTCACATTTAAAACCCTCTGCTTACCTTGCTCCTGCCACCGTCAATCGCAGGCTATTACAGGGATGGCTCCACCGGCCATGCAAACAGGAGGGATCGCGCGCTGTAGGTGGGATTCTTTTAACCATGGCCAAGAGATTAATTTATGGGGTACCACAACCCCTTGGACTCCTGTGTCCTGGAGTGGCTTATCCCTGAGGCTGCTATGGAGACAGGGAAGCTTGCAACTGAGGGGGAAGTTGGGCAGAGGGGGAGACAGGCATGCTGGGCACACTGAAACTGGCAGGGAATGAGAGCCATACATACATACAAAAGAAAACAGATGCCCTGCCGAGCACCAGCAATTGGAGAGGTGGCTGGCATTTCATGTGGAGGTGGTTTGGGGTGGGGGAAGCGCACAAATTAATGCCAGGACACAACCGGGCACCACGTCCAGCCTGCCTCTGACAAGCTTTTGTTGCTGAGGGCGCCCCTGCCAAGCCTCTGTACTACATAATCATGACACAATCTCTGCAATAGAGAAAAGGCTGAAATTTGGCTCCTTCGCTCAAAGCAGCTGAGAGAGAGATCAGGGTTAAAAAATGAAAATGGTCAGTCCATAGATTAAACAGTCACGACATGTTATGGGATTAAAGATTAATCAGTCATTGCTTTAGCAGGGTAAACAAAGACACAACACAACACACACTAACAAAACCCTTAGGATTTTTTAAGGCAAAGTGCCTGATGTGCCTGAAAAGGCCCATTCATTGTTCACCACTGAACATGAGAAACTGAGGAAAAAATAATGATGCTGTTGATGGTTATAATTAAAGTTGATAGTAACAATTAGTAATGTTTCAGATGAGGAGCCGATTCTGGGGAGTAAATCAGGGCAATTGACCAGTTGTACCTGCTCATGCTGGTTAGCAGTGGAGCGTATAGCCATCACCAAGACTCTCGATTTTAGGTACAATATCCTGCAGGCAGCACATGCACCCATGATGATCCCAGCTGCCCTTTCATCTTATCTAACCACCACACACACACACACACACACACACCACACACACACACACACACACACACACAAGATTCTTTCCAGGACACCCTGAGCAATGAGGCCAAAACTTCAGAGAGCAACACTTGTACATCTGCAGGTCAAGTCCCCTGTGGTGTGATGTGCAATTTCAATCTCACTGGATAACCAGCTGGGGTTCATGGATGCATTTTGGCCAACTTGATAACTCATATGAGGTCATCCACTGGTCTTTGGTGTAGCTCCCCCAGCCCCCGTAAGGAACTGTTGCATATTTTTGGGAACCACAGTATCTATATCTGTTGCAAATATAGGGAATGCTAACATCCTCATTGGTGAAGCTTGCTAGCACTAGCGTTGGCTAGACTTCAGCTGTTTCAGCAGCACTTTGTTTGATTTTAATAACATGTGGTTTCAAAATGTGGCCCATGGCAATGACTCACAAAAAGACCTGAAATGGAAGACCACACAGTGGTGCATCTGAAGGTACATTTCCTAATTCTTAATTCTTAATGAATAATTTCTTCGTAATCCTTTATGATGTCATCATAGATATACCTTAATGTGAATTTACCTGTGAAGTGTCTCGACAAAAATGGTGATGTGCATAAAGTGTAATCTCTATGGCAACTCAGCTTCATAGCTGCTTAACATCAGTTAAGAAGACAGGCAGAACAATCCTGAACGGTAATTTTTTTCTCGTTAAACTTCGTGATCCTATCATTAACAAAGAATTTGTATCCATGTCAACAAGGCAAACCGTCCGTCAAATCTCTTCTCATCCAATCAGAGTGAGCGACAAAAACTTTCAATATCTGTACGTTTTTAGATGTGACAAGGTCTGCAACGGCCTCTTTTACGTAATTTTTCTGTCAAGCAACATTTGTCGCCTGGACTATAAATTGCCCTTTAATGTCCCCAATACCACATGCAGCCTAGTCTAGTAAATGGTAGGATTTGCAACAACATTAAAATTTCAGAGAGTTTCACAGAGTTTATGAGTCAACGGTAAGTGTTTATTTTAGTAACAGTGCAACTATAAAATGAAACAAATGAAAACAGCACAATGTAAGATCACAGACCCTAACCAAGTACTGTCAAGTGCAATGAGGAGTCCAACAGTTAAATACAACCCTGCCTCACCAGCATCAGTCATATCTTATTTATAGGTCAGGCATTTTCACAAGTTCAGTCCATTTGTTACTGTTATTCACTGCAGTTTTTTTGAATACGCTCAATCGATTTTGTATGCAGAATACAAAAAGCTTAAAACACTGGCTAAGACTTATTGACACATATTAAGACAGCAATGGCTTACAGTACAAGGACTTCTATCTTTCAACAATGTCAAAAATGCTCCGAGAGATGAGCCATCATGTCCATGAAGTTATGAGGGAGTACATTTAGTACGGCTACTAAAACAAAACAGATTATAATATGAAAAAGTTGTTAACCTCGCGCATGACCTCACCTGCGCCGTAGAACAACAGCGATTAAAAACTTTCAGGACACCATTGGTCACTCCCTATAACATGGATACCCATAATTACAAGTGATTCAAATCCAATTCTGCCCAACTACAGTCTAGTAAAACTTCCAGTCAGAAGTAATGCAATTTTGCTTGACAGAAAAGCAAGATCCCTTTATTTGAGCCTCTGACTTCTCTTATCTAGTTGTGTATTAAGATGTCTGTCCTCGCCACAAAATGAGTCATTTCAGGCCACTGGCAATTTTCATATTCTTTCCTTGAAACCTCTCATCTCTTTTGGATCCAAGATAATTTGAAAGTGCATTCATAACGCACTATGAAATCTTGAGGGAAAAAGTGTCTTATAATTTAATATCGAGTCTTCGAAAGAATAGAATGAGAAATGTTTTCTTTCAAGTGTTTTCAGTCAGACAAAATACCCCTTCCTCATCATTATCATCATGAATGCACTCTATACAAATATAGCTTCATTCATTTCTTCATATATTTCATAAACTTAAACAAAATCCCTGACACTATCACCCATTGGTCCCATCTCAATGGAGGCTCCAGAGAGAGGGATGACCCAGACTGATTGGGAGAGAGCGACAGGGAGAAAGAGAAGAAAAGAGAAAGAGAAAAAAAAGAGAGAGAGAGAGAGAGAGAGATGGGGAGCGAAATGAGAGCTACGCTGACAGAGAAACACCACTCTGATGTTAAATGAGTCCTTGTCAGACTCGTGGGGATGATCAAAACTGCTGTCTCATCTGTGCTTCCTACTGCACTAATGGCTCTCTTCTCTCCTCACCACATAGGCACTAATGGCATGCGCATGAGGAAGTGTCTGTACTTAATTCAGCTGGGCTCCCCCCTCCCCGTACATCAATGCAATGCTCAGAGCTGTTTGAACATTCATTGATGCAAACTGGCCGCACTAAAACACTGCGTTGCCAGGTACACAGAGAGGTGGGTGAGAGTGTGCACACAGGCTCAGTATGTTTAAATAACCATTTTTAAAGGGGTCTTGGGTAGTTTGTTTCATTTTTTGAAAGAAAAAAATATATGACACTGCTCTTTTACATAAACAGTGCTGTAACCAAGACAGAAAATAATATTTGTGTTCACATTACAGGTAGTGTGAAGTGAGCAATTATTCAGTAACTTAACAGAGACCTCTCTCAAAATCCCCCCTATCCCATCTGTTTTGCTAGAAATGTACTGTGCAACATATCCTTTAGCGACACTGCAGTGAGATGATGTCCGAACAAAAGTACTTATTGAGGAATCAGTGGCATTATTTGGCTAAGCCCGCTGGAGAGTGTTGTGTTTGAGCAGTGGACAGAGCTGGATTTGAGCCTGTGAAGAGGTCAGGGAAGTACGAGACTGAGGAATGGACTCAGTGGTTGTGCTCTCGGACAGGACCTGAAAAAAGAAGCCTCGGACTGTCTGAAAGTACATCTGCGCAGGATGGGAAAAAAAGGGTACAAATTACACAAAATGCCACTCATCTTCCTGAAGTGAGGCAGGTAGAAACCTCCAGACCATGCTGTCTGGCTCCTCAGAGAAAAGCCGCAGGTTTCAACACACAGTAAGGTCCCAATGCTGTGCGTGAGCAAGGACCAAAACAAAGCAAAGGAAAAATTGATGATGACTCATGACACATTCTCCACCTCACATTTCTGTACCTTTCTTAGTCATGTCAAGCATTAGAATGTCTAAGCCCATGCCGAGACCAGCAGCAGACTTATACGGCACGCTAAGTCATGTACAAGGATGTCGCCACTACTCAGACAGTTAGAGGCAGCTGCCAGATCATCAGGCTACTGTCGGGCGACTCCTCTCCACGCGCCACAGCCTCTCCCTCCCGCAGCCGCCTCAGGCCCCTGCCACCTGAGATGACGGCCACCGAAGTCACTCTGTCCCTGCGGGCGCCATCCCTCTCGCAGGGGCGGCCCCTCACCCACATGTCCGGGTCGTCGCTGAGCTCGTAGATAGAGCCGTCTTCCAGGCTGTGCTCTAGCGACTCCAGCGACGAGTCAGATGCCTCGTCGGTACGCGCTGTCAGCGGTCGGCCCGGCAAGCCGGACGTGGAGCGCACACGGTACTGCAGCAGCACACCCCGGCCCTTGGACTTGCTCGGGTCGGCATGTGGCGACGGCGACGGCTGACCGCCCAGCTGCTGCAAGGACTCCTGGGAGGAGGAGTCGCTGCGGTCCTCCCCGCCGAAGGCCGAGTCTGGACCGTCACACACCGAGTCCCTCTTCAGCAGGTCTGGGGACAAAGTGCTGGACGTGGCCACCAGGAAGTCCACTGGCCCACAGTGGGCATTCAGAGACGTCATTCCCTTACCTGCAGGAGGAAAAAGGCACATGATCTTTAGTGGAGATAACAGCGTGGCCTTCATAATGGATACATTTGAAATGTATGGAGTATGAACTCCCAATATACATCAAAACAAGAGATTTCCCTCTTGGCAAACAGGAACATCCAAAACTTACGCTCTACTGCAATGCAATACTTCACCTTCACTTAACTACATCAATTTCTTTGTACAATGAAGTGATACTGTTCATTTAATAATATATTCATAAAACCTTATTCAATATCAATGTGCTATTTGTCTATGTGTTTACACCATTTCTGCATGAATAATGAAGAATGCAAAGAGAAATATGGTTTTCTTGGTTTATGCCAAGAAAGACACACTGTACCTGTTATTTTAGGGATGCCCTCCAGTTTGGGCACTGGTAGTGTAATGATGATGCCAGAGGCCGTGCCAACCCACAGCAGTCCCTGGCATACGAGAAGACTGGTGACACGCATACTCCTCTGACCTGCACACAACAGGAAAGCACTTCATTATTGATATCAAGCATTTACTTTTTGCCCTGCTGCAAAAATGATTACCAATTGAATTACTCACTCTGTTGTTGCATTTGATTCTTGTTAACCCTGAAATCTTGATAGTGTTGTAAACATCAGTTTTTTGTTAATGGTCTCCATACTCTATTTGTGTAAGTTATTCTGTTATCTATTTGATGTTAGTGTTTCCTTAAGTCCTTTTAAAGTGTCTTAAACTCTTGGTTTTCCCTCAGTTGCCTCTGGTTTGCCATTCCCTGCGCCTGCCTTCATACTGATCTGTAAATGGTCTCCATGCTGCAAGTACTGTAGAAAAAGACACTGTTGGGAAAGGTGGGGATAATCCCCTTGCCCCTTAGAAAGCTTCACCCCAGGAGTGCATTAGAGGTCTGTACTGCTGACCTTTGATGTAATGAAATGGCTGGGAAAAGTCCTGGCATGTGGCTTATGGGAGTAGACAAGCCCACAGCTAGACCCATACCAGTGTGCACATTGACACATCAAGAAGCACTAATGATGCAATCAGTAGCGTCATTCATGTAGTCATTAAGCAGTTTAAGAACCCCGGGGCCTATGCTAGACTGGGGTTCCCAAGCCCCAGTAAAGCTCTGCTTAACTGAACTCCTGAAGACAAGACCACCACCTTTACATGGTACTACCCTTGATCATTCGCTCACCGAGGGTCAATGTGAATAGGAATTAGTCAGAGCCTGCCACGGCCAGCAATGGTACTTACCAACTCTCTTTACCTTCTACACTGCCAATTACCTCAGTGGCCATAAAAACAACTTCTGAGTAAAGTTTTTCAGAACTCATTGTCATTCAAGGTTACATGCATAAACATACGCACGTCCACAATTGTAAGCTTTGCTCAGCGGTGTGATGGGCACTACATCTCCCTCAACACATGCAGACACACACACATATAACTAACCAGAGCACTGTGCTGGTGAGCTCCTATAAATATCTGGGCATTCGCATTGATGTAGACTGGGTATGGAGTCATGCAGCAGGGCCTGACAGCAACTGTACCACTGCCTTTTCACGGTGCAGCCTCCGAGCTGTTGGCATACATCAGAAAAATCCTGCTTTTACTCTGCCACGCTGTTGTAGAAGGCCTATCGGGCTGTGTCATCAGCTGGGTCGACAACCTGTCTCTCTACGGCTAGAGGCTCAGATCACCTTTCTCACATGGAGAGTGGTGGAAAAAAAAATCACCCGAGCTAAACGCCATCACACCCTTAAGGCAGTCTACGACATGACCAGGGTTAGAAAATTACTATTTCAGACCTTTCTTGAGTACCTCACACAGAACACCTCCAGCACACAGTTCCAGAGCGAGGGTGAGGACTCCAGAGCTTTAAGCATCGTCTTATTCATGTGTCTGTTGTAACCTTCAATAACCCCCAAGGTCAAACTAGTGACAAGTCATGTATGATGGATGAATTTTATCATCTGAATGTATTTCAGGTGTAAATATATGTATATAAAATGCATTTATGTATTTGTGCCTGAGCAAAACACTTTTTTTGATCTCACTTGGTGTTATGCATGTACCTGTGTTTTTGCCTTGAGTTGTTTTCTTTTTTACTGTTTTGTTTATAATTCAACTATTGCACAGAAAGCATTTTAAAGTACATTTTGTGTGTTACATAAATAAAATGCGATTGATTACTTGTAGCGCTGTCACGAAAGATTGCACAGTTGGTGTGCAACTGTACTCTGCTTTGTACTCTCTATGCAACTTTTTTATTGCCTGTCTCATTCTTTCAGTCTGCCTTAGGCTAAAGTAGAGCAGAATAAACAGTGATTTTTTTTTCTGTTGTTGTTGTTTTTCAAAGTCTGATCAAGGCAGCAGCTAATTATTCTTCACTGATCCTACATAAGCCTCTATCACCTCAGCAATCAGCAGTATTTAACAAACCAATTATTATGTGTTCTGTTCTTTTTGAGAGCTTTGTGAAGCGCATTTCAAATTGTTGTATTTTGATTTTAAGTTTGTACTGCAGTCAGAGGACTATGTTTATTATTTATTTATTGTGTCATGGATATGCACCACAACCAGATTATTGTTTTATCTGTTCAGTTAGCAGATTATATGTGCAAAGAATACATACACTGCAGACTTGTTGTGTTATTGGTAGTAGGGTAAATGCGCTCTGTCTATATTTTATGAGTAGATGAAACGCCACCCGAGCTAAGCCTAGGTACCACATTCAGGTCACACTGTGATAAAAAAAGCACTTGCTGTTAACTTCACATCTGCAAAGAGAGAATCAATGACCCACATTTTACAAGAAACTTCCAAATAAGAGTACTGCAATAAGAAGCGAAGAGATGCGAACTGTAGCATGACATGAAGGTGCAGTCACAGGTGAGAGTGATCCAGTTATGTAGGCTAGCTAGATTAGAGACAGATATAACACTTTATTTTGATAGTCCGCCTACAGAGACTTTACAGATGGTTTGTTGAAATTGTAGTTCAGTCTTTTGTATTTGTTCACTCAACACCACCTTAACCAAACCCACCCCCTAACCCTAACCTTAACCATAAGCCGTAGTTAACGCAGTTTCGACACATAGTTTGTTTATAATGTGAGCATCTGTAGATAGTCTATAGGGGCCATCTAAATAAAGTGTAACAGACAGAGGTGCCAGGAGACCAGTTGGGAGCTACGATTACAGCAGGCTTTCATCAAAGTAATCAATTTATGGATGAATCTCATGAGTCATAGGCTCATATGCCAAACAAAATATGTAATGGGGGCCCCGATAGCATGACTTTCCTGTTGTATGTGTGATATGAATCTGACAGGAGCCAGAGAACTGAGATTTGGGTTGATGCCGCCCAAGATAAATTTTTCTCTCTGATGTTTCTCTCCACTTCATCATTTTCCCTCCCTTCAGAAACAGCTACTAAATCCAGTTAATAGAAAGAAAATAAGTCTTTCTGAACTTCCTCTGAAACGTCTGGTTTAATTAACATGTCTAAAAACTCCAACAGCGGAAGACCATATTAAACCCTGTAGACGTTAAGAATGTAATTAATTCAGTATGCCCCCATTAGAGCCTTTTTAGAGGAACCTGTTGAGATGCTCATGCCACTGATCTGTGTGTGTGTGTGAGTGTGTGTGTGTGTGTGTGTGTGTGTGTGTGTGTGTGTGTGTGTGTGTGTGTGTGTGTGTGTGTGTGTGTGTGTGTCTTTCAGAGTCCGTAGAAGGATGTCTCTGGGTCAACAGATCCGGCAAGGATGAACTATCGACCCCAAGGCGTGATGAGAGTGAGCATTAGTGGAGTGGAGTTCATTCTCACTTCCAGAACTCGGAAAGGGCCTGGGCCCTTTTGACATTTCCAGGCTTGGCCAACTCCTTCGCAAGTCGGCACACACACAGCATATTTAAAAAGTGGCTGCCCACGGACAGAGGCAATAGCCTGAAGGTTATGGGACTTTTGCAGAAACCACAAGTACTGAAAACCATGGCTCTGGTGTGGCCTCGACCCCTATGGTGCACTCAAAGACTGAACAAAGCTTAGACATAGGAAAGGTAACCAAAGGTTGGCTGGGCCCAGCAAAATAAAAGTTCACTGTTAAGATTTGTCCTCTGCAAGCACAATGAGAAGTGGCTGATGCAGTGGACCTGTTGACAGTAACTCACTTTGCCCTCGTTCCTCGGGTCAGGCTAAGTACTTCTCTTCCAACCCCCCCCCCCCCCCCCCCGACTGGACCAGGCCATTCATGACGTCCATTCACACTGACAAGTTGTCATTCCGGCTTTCAGACAGCCAGAATTGGTCGGCCTTATGTCTACATTCTGACAAATGGCCATTACAAAGAGCCACAGAAATATCAGGTGGCCTACAATATTTCACTCAGCTCAACATGCAGTAACAGTTTGGGGAAGAAATGCCTTGACTGTTTGGGGGAGGGGGTTGTTCGGGACAGGATGGAAATACAAAACAACAACGTTGCTTCATATGCACTCAAGCTATTTGCAAACTGTGCCTCTTTGCCGTTACATAATGACTGTTTACAGGAGCTGGGACATAGATAGAGCTGGGGATGCTGGGGGTCAATGATTAATATTTCATCTGCTGGAGCAGTAGGGCAGTGCGTAGTGAGATCTTGAGGAGGTCTGCAGCATTTAGAGACTACAGACAGAGCCTGTGCCAGGGCCTGGGCCTGAGATGAGGAGAGAGCGGATGGAGGACTGCTGGAAGAGCTGTCTTTTTTTGTCAAAAGCAAAAATAACAAGAGCCAGGGAAGAGCGAGACAGCGAAAAAGCAACCGTGGGGGAAAGGAACGGAGGGGGGAAAGGAAGGAGAGAGAGAGAAAAGGGACTGATACAAAAGGGATGAGGTTGGCACATCACCAGCATGCCAGGGTTGTTGGAGTCAAGACAAGAGTGTTTCCATAGCAACCCCTGGAATGAATAGCTTTGTCTTCGACATAGAGCCACTCCTGTCTCACTTTTATTTATTTTTATTAACCCCCCCCCCCCCCTCACTCTGCTACCTCTCACAAGCCTGTGGTGCCATTTTATCTCTGGAGTTTCAGGACAGCTACTTGTTCAGGTTTGTCCCTAGAGCCAGAGGCTAGAATAGCAGGTCCAGCATGAACCAAACAGTGGTTGTGTTTTTAATGAAGGGATGACATGGTTTTGCTAAATTGCTGGCCCTTGAAAAATGCTCAGGCAAAACAAGGCCAGGAGCCAGCTGACTTGCTAATGCATGCCGTGTGTTTCTCTTTCCCGGTTCACTCAGGCAGAGAGGCAGTCACCCACATGGATTGGCTCAGAGACAAAGGGTGGTTCCCTGTGAATTCTGACTTTTACATATGCATACAAATAGGACTGACTTTGATGGTTGAAACAAATACATGGAATTTTCATTTCAATACAGCCTGGTATGGGTACTTAGGCTAACATGGATAAGTTTTATTTGTTTTGAGGTAAGTCTCTAGCCACCAAACACCCCCCCCCCCCCCCCCCGCCCCTAACCAACAACAACAACAACAACAAATTACTTGGGTGGTGGAAGCCTGAGCGAGTCGAGATGTTGATCTCCTGCAGGTGCTCCAGGGTCTCTGTGTGAAACAGGCGGATGGAGGACCCCTCGGAGAAGGCCATCCACACACCGCCTCCCGCTCGCACCATGTGGGCTACGCTGACCATCGGGTCCTGGTGAACCTCCACTCTCTAAACAGGGGGAGAAACAGGAGAGAAAATAAATGAGCCAGGGGGACAGGGATAGGGAAAAAGGGAGAGGGAGCATTGAGAGAGAAGAAAGGGAGAGAAATAGAGGTAGTAACATTACCATGGGAACCAAAGTGGAGTTTGAGATTGGCTTGAATTGGCCACTGCAGAGGCAAGAAAAATGCTTGCACACAAAGTGTTCTGATGCATTTGATGGCAAATGAAAGAAAATTGGTGGGAGTTCATTCTTTTTTCTTTTGCTGTTATTTGACAACCCCTCTCTTCCCCTCACTCTTCTTCAAACTGAAATTTAAAACTGTATGCATGACATATCCTGACAGCCTTATTCTTTTATAGAATATTTTTTTAACAAATACATTATTGACTGCCGTTTGTCTTCACCAGTACAAAAACAACCATCAAAACTGCTTTTTTTGAAATGCTAGTATCAAATCTTTACTTTGGGCTCCTGGCAAAAATAAAATAAAAGTCTATATATATCTTCAAATAGGGATGGGCCAGAGAAGCTGTGAAGTGCTGCACTGATTTATTTGCTGTAAAGGTATTATACAATATGTATGTTTTTGTAGTCCAGGTTTCACAAAAAAATGGAGCAATTTCCAAAGGTTGACCTAATAATGAAGCTCCATCTTGCCACCTGAGAGAAGTATTAGTGGGCCACGGCAGCATATGGTCTGTAGATCTTCCGATATACAAAGGTGAAGTAAATCCCAAGTAAACTAAAACACAATCATATAGCATATATCACCTCTTGGCAGACAAAGTGGCAAGCTCATAACTTTCACCTGTGATAATCCAGAGTTCATTGAAAGTGCCAAGACTCGCTAGAGGCTCCCACTGTCAACAATACTTGTCAACAAAGGGGTGAGGTTGTACACTGAACTAGCCACGTTTTTTCCTAAACTGGTAGTACTTAGTTCACTTGCTGACTTAGCAAGGTAATGAAATCCTTTAATTGGATAGCTTGTCTATGCTGCACTAATGTGAACCAGGAACTGATCGATACAGTTGGTAAGAGTTCGACCACTATTTTGTCTCCTTGCCAAGCCGGTCAAAAGCTCCCAAGTCTGATACAATCGAACAAAATGTCTCTGGTGTGAATGTACCTTGGAATGACTCAGGACCCATTTCCCCTTCAAAGGATATTCAATAGCCCTCTATTCCTCTCCTTCTCTGTCAGTAATAATGATAGCCATTAGCTATCTCTACGATACTAGTGATCAAGTCATTACCATCCATTAAAAGTATGAAAAAAGACACAGAGGTTGGCTATGTCCCTGCCATTAACAACCGATCCATTGTTATCTTTACATACTAGCAAGCAAATCTCTTTATCTCTATGTATGCAAGAGGACACACAACTATCAGTAATGGGTTAAGAAGGGTACTCAAGGTAACTTGGGACTGGTGCAAATCAACACACTGACATAATTAGGACATGATGTGATAAAAAGCCAAACAGACCCTAGAGCCCACAGCCAACAGGCTTGCTGTAAGCACACACTGACAAAACAACAAACCCTACAAGGCAACCAACAGAAAGACCGTCAATCATATTCAGGCTCTGTCTCACTCTGCTTCAGAATGTGTTGCCTATATCACAGACTGTGGCAAGGGTCTGATATTGCAGGTCAGTGGTAAATTAGGTTATGCTACGGGTGGCCAAGAGGTTGCACTAATGGACCTTTTGAAGGAGAAAGGGCTCCATGGTATTTCTAGAGATCTCTCGGGCTGGCTTCTGATCTGCCAAAGGATCATTTTCCCTTGACTGATAGCTGTGAACCCTTTCCACATTGCTAGTGGAGTTTGCCATCATGATTTACCCAGGACAGCTAGGTACAGCCAAGTGCAGCTATTTGTGTTTAGTACTCTCTCTCGCTACAGTTAAGTGGGCCCAGAAAAAGTTCCACCCCTCATCTCCTTGAAAAAAAAGTTTTATTTTTCCTCATTATGAGTTTTGCGACAATAATTTTCAATAATTTTCAATTCCTCAGCAGCCATGTGGTAAATTAGATAATGTGGCACTGCAGTGTTGATACAGTTGTTGCAGAATCTAAACCCAGTGAAGCTTCCCAGGACCAAAGTAGTCCTCCAGACCAAAAATAAAACCCAGACTCACAGAGATGTTGTTGTAATGCAACTGGATGCCACAGAGCTCCCCTGTACCTTACTCACAGGAGCGTTTGTAGGGGGGAATGGTGGGGGTATTTGGCGTGCGCATCCATAATGAGGCAACCCGGAGGAAATATGTCGTGCCTTATCAAGGTTCCGCACGCGCTCCCCTCCGAGGTCCGCCACGGAAGGCGGCAACTGACGGGACTGCTATCACCACCGGTTACTGAGGCGTTGGCCCCGGAGATTAGCCATGAGGAGCGCTGGGGTGGTGTGGTGGGGATGGGTAGTAGGGGGATAGGCGCAAGCGCACCCTCTTTTCCTATCCACACTCTGGAGGAGATGGATTACCACCTGTTTGTATGCCCTTGCCAGAGGGACCTCCTTTGTTTGAGAGCAGAGAGAGGAGCGGGGGACCTCTTTGATGTGTTTTCTCTTTTAATTGACTCCTTGGCAGTTGGGGTTCACTTCGCAAGGGAGGGCAAACACGTCGGGTTCCATTTTCAAGCTTGAGCTTGGGCTCCAGGAGAGGCAGAGAAAGAAAGAGCAAAATGAGGAGAGGGAAGAATATGGTTGTGTAGGGGCAAAGGAGATTTGAGAAAACAAAAACTGACACTAAGCAAACTGAAACACGTGTGTATACTTGGTTGGTTTGTGCAAGGAAGTGTGTGTGAATGGGTGCATGCAAGCGTGCATGTGTAATTATAGACTACGATTAGACTCATGAATGTAAGTCTGTCAATCAAATAACAAGTACTGCCTTGACCTTACAAAACCTCACACTACAGGAAGATGGAGATGTGGAAGTGGAAATTGCTTGATTGCTTGATGGCATGATTTATCTACACTCCAATTTCAAACTGCCGATGCCAAAACCCCTGGAGGTCCAATCTTCAAAAATAAATGTACATTAAGACCTTAAGCAGAAAATTCTACTCAGAGGAACATATCAGACTCTAACGACACACCATGTTGGGCTCTCACAGGGGGTGCTTTTCCTTCCTTGATTCTGGAGTTTTTAATACATACATGAATTGTTCATGTCAGGGCTCATGGGGTGGTTAGTGGGGGGAGGGTTGGACAAAGACTGGAATTCCTCTACATGTGGAAAAGTAGAAACGTGGGCCTTTTGGGGCCTTTTATCTTTTGGGACAGTTTGAGGGACCTACCCACTTCAGTACTCCACAAGCAAACAAACAACTCCCGACCGGCTACCGGCTAGCTCCTGCTGTGCTAGTTTTGGTAATGCCAAGCTCCTTGAGTCAAACCACAGGAGTAACGGCAGAGCCATCAGCTCCCACTCTGTCACACTAAGCTCAGAATCTTCTGCCTACCAGCCAGACATTAACACTCTCGCAGCACAAATCCCCGATCCTTTGCTGTCTTGCCGGAAAAAAGCAAAAAGCCTGCGACGCAAGGGGAATTCTCACCCTCCGATTACCCTCCCATTAAACTGAGTGACAAGGTGCATTTGTGCTTAAGAAAGCCCCCAAATCCAAACAGGCCAGGCACCACTCAGTGTCGGGGCCTGCCTTGCCTGGGTGATAAGGGGGGAAGGTGCCGGGAGGGAGGTCGGAGAGAAAGAGGGAGAGAGCGAGTCCCAGCGGTCTAGCGTGATCAAAGCAGCTCCATCCACAGCAGTCCAGACTCATTAAGCCCTGGCTGCTGAGATCAGACGGTGTTTGTGTGCAGATTTTCTGACGTTCCTTGAGTTTGAGTTTGTTCTGATGCCATGGAGCAGACATAAAGAGATAGAGGATGAGGAGAGAGAGAGAGAGAGAGAGAGGGAGAGAGATTAGTCTCCTCAAATTAGCACAAGTGACACACTAAGGGTAAAATGCTGATCTATGTGTTAGTGTGAGAGGTGTGACAAGGTGAGTGAGTGTGTGTGCATGTGTGTTTGTATGTTTATATGTGTGTCTGTGTGTTTTAGTATGTGAGTTGGTGTATTTGTGCGTATGTGTGTGCGTCTGTGTTTATGTGCATTCATTTCAGTCTGTGTGGGTTGGTGTGTTTCTGTTTGTACGTGTGTGACTGTGTGTCTGCATGTTTTAGTGTGCGTGGGTTGGTGTTTGTGTGTGTGGGTACTGTATTTGTTTGTGTGTATGTGTGTGTTTTTGTTCAGCAGGATGGGGATTGATGGAACTGTGGTGATGAGGTGTGTTAATCCACAGCCATCCGCATAGACTTTATGATGTTTGCTCTGCATGCACAGTATCAGCCACAGGCAGGTTTGCCCATTTACACCACACGCCAGTCTTTGTTTAGCAGCCTGAGTCAATACCTGCCCATTCCAGCCAGCTAACTCAAGCAGAGAGCCACTGAACACAAAACACCACTCACCTGGAGAAAGAGACAAAACACAGACAAAAAGCAAGAGTGTGAGGGGGGGGCAAAGACAGAGGGGGAGAGGGGGGAGAGAGAGCTTGAAAGAGACAGATAATTCTGCCGTTCTAAACTCTACAGTCAAGACCAGTAACTGCAGATATATAGCAACAGAGAGATATATGGGGAGAGCAATAGAGAGAAAAACACAGAAAGAGAGAGAGAGAGACAGACAGAGGGAACAGTCACAGTATAAAGGTGGGGTGGGGTGGGGTGGCTCCCTTGCCACCATCTTTCCTTCTAAGGCCTCAGCCACATGAGCGTGTCTGGTGTCTCAGCCCACAGCTCCACTGAAGCCTGTGCTCAAGCACCAACTTGCCCCAGGAGGGACACAGCCTGCCCTTGTGTAGCCAAAAGCCCACTTTTAACCCCGAAGAGAGCCAGAGAGTTAGGGAGGGAAGGAGGGAGAGAAAGAAAGGGAGAGAGCGAGAGAGAGGGATAATCGACAGAACCTAAAACACCCTCTTCCCCATGTCCCCCTCTTTCTCTCGCTTGGCCAGTCTGACAGCTGGCAACCCATCCGTGGAGGATCAAACCATGCAGGCGCTGGGCGAACCCACAAGTCACTGCCACTGATCAAAGCTGCTCTCTGAAGGGACTTCCCACAGAAAGACCTGCCCTGCCCACAAATCTGGAAAAAAGTGCAAGCTAACTGTCTGTTCCCGATGGCTAGACAGAGTAACCAATTCCCAGAACACCATCCTAAACGGCTGGTCTATATATCAGTGGGCTTGATTCCTTAATGGACTTGTAATGGCCAAAGGCTAAGTGTGAGCAGTGGTGATGGGAGTGTTTGCTCTGACCCTATTGTCCATAGTCATGTGGGAGTGGGGTAAAAAAAACAACAGACAAGCCCCTCGACAGCAGTTCGAATGGAGGGGAAACAGCTGAAGGTGGGAGGGGAAAAAACATCCTCACCTCACCTACAATCCAATTTGTCGGCTACAAGGTATGATGTGAATTTTATCATGTTATCTCTTCCCCTAAGATACACCATCTGTGGGTTATGCAAGTGGCTGGGGATTTGAGGTAGCTGGTGAGTGACTACCTGGCTCACCTTAGTAGTCAGGGTAGAGTAATCGATCACAGATACAGAGTTGCCACAGCTGGCCCAAACACAGTCCTCCAGAGCCAGCAGAGTTCTCACAGGGTCTGGTCCTACGGTCACTTTCCTGCAAGACGTAGGATCCCATAAATCACCTGCAAAAAAACAACAACAGTCAAGTTCAGAACAATTAAGATTGGACTGAAATGGCAAAAATACACACACAATATAAAAAAAAATTGCTAACGGAGATGAATACCAATCAGCTGCATCACTGATCCTCTCTCCTGGCTAAGATTATTGAGTTTGAGTTCATCTTGACATATGCGCTCCAACCCGGACACAGCCTTTGGGTAATAACTTTCATGTCTCATTTTTATTTCCCATTATAATATAAACAATCAAAACCCTATCAATACACTCCTTATGATGAATGCATTTACACACCTTACAAAAGGAACCTTTTATTAATTTAAGTACCATTGACCTTAATAAGCAAAAACTATGGAAAATATCCATTGCTACTTCCAAATTTATATTAATGCTAGCTCCCTTTGGCTTCTCAAGCTCTGAAGATATGGTCTTATGTAATAATAACAAAGTTGTGGACATATTTCCCAGATGAAAGCTTTTGACAGATGGCTGGTTGCTATTGACAACTTGTAAAAAAGCTTGCTGAACAAAGAGCTTCCCTTGTTTGGAGAATAAGGCACAATCATGTGACAAGAGACACAAAAAGTCTCGCTACAAAGAATAGTATTATGCTGTATTACATGTTTATTACAATGTAATTAACATGTTATTGCATGTGTATATCCCCAAAAAATTATTACGATTGATTCTTTTTTAAGATTTATTTTTGGGCTTTTTTGCCTTTTTTTAATTGATAGTGCAGTGATTCGTGACCCGTGTCCTCCATGGGCGTCAATCCCAAATGTGGTCGGGGCTACTGCTTGCACCATAGTGCCCCCCATACAATTGATTCTTGTGTCATAAACAACATCAAAACTGATACTGAACATCCTCAGGATAGGGTTGCAAAAGGACATTTTGTCATAATTTCCCTGCACGTGGGCCGATACATTTTTTTTGACAGTTTTAGAAAGTAATAGATGCTGCAACCAGCAACAAGGAATTATAATCAGGGGGCTGACAATAGTCATACACCACTTACCTATGATACCATGTACATGATATGAGAGAGAGTATCAAACGATATATTCATATTAATAAAGCATATAGCATAACCAGCCTTTACATCAAATGGGGTGCTGCACAGCGGAGAAATATAACAAAGAAAAAAACTATGAGATGAACTCGGAACGTAGACAATAAGAAGGATTAAGGTGAAGGGTAAATAAGCCTGGAGCAACAAGAAAACCAGAGGCAAAGGTCAAGGACTGGGATATGACCCTAGATTAGTCTAAAGAAGTCAAAGGCTCTGGGGTTGAAGGTCAGTCAAAGACTGCTTTCTAAAGGTTGAATGGGTCACTGCCGAAAGGAGGGATCTAGCCTCATAATTCTACTACTGACGAACCACAAAGCGAAAAGAAGTCTCAGGTTGTGGTGGTGTGATAAGACAGCATTCACTTGCTGAGCGCAAAGGACTTCTCTAACCAGAACTAATTAAGGCAAGGGAAATTTAAAAGGTTGCCCTGGAACAAGGTATCAAGGACTTAAACCTAATGTGAGCAGCCCCAGGGATAAAGTGTAGAAAAGATGGGAAAATGTGGGATATCGTGCATTTGGAAGCCCACACCAGGTTCTTCATTCTGTAGCTTTGGCAGGGGTTTAAACACAAGAGCAAATAGCTGTGCCGTTTTAATATGTACCAGTGACTTCTGTTCATTTTCGCCCTTGAGCAAGACACAGTATTTACACCAAATTGGTGATGTTATGAGTTGAGCATTGAGCCTTGTCTGCCTAAAATTGTAATAATTACTGTTTGTGCAATCTCGGACTGTGGCATTAGTATGAACTGAACCAAACAGCGGGAAATAAATATGTTTGTGGGCTGTACCACGAGAACAACATGCTGAGCTTCTAACTCTGCTGTGTCAATTTTGTCTGCCAGTTGGGTAATCGTCCAAACCCATACTCCTCCTCTCCTCAGCCCCCTCAAACCAAAACAGACCTTTTTTCCTCTGAATTTTAATAAGAAGGTGCACCTTACAACCACTATTGAAGACACTGTAAAATGCATTGCATTGCATAAGCCCTCTCTCTCCCTCTCCTTCGACTGCGTGTTAATGAAGCAAAATTAGAAAAGGAAGCACATTGAGGCATTTAATTAACAGTCAGAGTTGTTTATTTCTGCCTTTGAAACCAGAATAGCAGCACAATGGTTACCAACTTCCGCAGGTTAATTGCCTGGCATAATCTAAATGTCAGTCTTCCTCCTTTTGAAAACTGCAACATCCAGAGTGTCCCCTGAAATACTAATGAAGGGCAACACCAATTTCCCTCGATTACATTGGAAAGGTAGCCATGGCAAAGGAGGACGCTGGCCACACTACATATGTTTGAGAGTAGTCTAGTTTCTAATAACGAACTTTTAATATAGCCTAAGTTGCGAAAGCAATAAACAATATCACACACAAGCACAAGCAAACGCCAACGCACAGACAGACCCACGCACGCACACACATGTTTTATCTCTATCACACACACACACTTAGAGGACACAATTCCCAATAGTGTTCCATTCATATGGCTTTTATTGCTCATGTGGGTGTTATTTCTTTATCATTTCAGGAAGTTTTATTTATTCATCATTTTTTATATTGTACTCTATATCCATGCTATATTGCACAATCCCCAACATTACCATTCATACTCTGCAGCATAAAAGTTGCCCACATTGTCACCAACCTTACAGCTTCATGATTGAACACATGGCAATTTTCCCAAAAGCAATTAAATGGGCTGTGTACACATTTGTAATCCACTTAAACAACCCTCAGGAGCAAATCACATGTCCCTGAACCTCGACACTCTTCGTTTTACAAGGAGATACTCAGCTTAGTGGCATTAATCTGAAATATCTCAACTGAGCTCAACAAACACCATCCCAAGTCCCCCTGTCCCCTGTTTCGACATATGTGTGTCATGTGTCTTTTTTTTTTGGCAAATACGTTGACATTGCACAAGTAGTAAAATCCCGATGCAAGGTTGAGAATGTGAATTCATTCATTCACCATCACACCTGTGTGTGTGTGAGAAAGAAAGGGAGAGAGGGAGAGAGAGAGAGAAAGAAAGAGAGTGTGTGTCTGGGGTGGGGAGATTGTTGAATTTATTTGTCATGCTCATGTAGGTATCCAACACTGCCAGGGCCCTCTGTGCTAGCTCACTACTCATTCTCACACACACACACACACACACACACACACACACACACACACACACACACACACACACACACACACACACACACACACACACACACACACACACACACACACACACACACACACACACACACACACACAATCATCTCTCAATCTCACCTCCATGGAATATGTGTGTAAAGGGGGAACAGTCCCGTAAGACACACTGCAGCTTCCTTACCTCACACACTTACAAATAAAAGCACACAGGAACATGAAAAGACCAATGGGGTAAAAGGTGTGAGAGAGAGAGAAAGAAGAGGCAGAGAGACAGGCGAGATAGAATACAAAACATGCATCAAA
Organism: Clupea harengus; assembly: GCF_900700415.2. Classification (NCBI taxonomy): domain Eukaryota; kingdom Metazoa; phylum Chordata; class Actinopteri; order Clupeiformes; family Clupeidae; genus Clupea; species Clupea harengus. The sequence continues at coordinate 3,821,439 of NC_045156.1, forward strand.
GACATCCCACAAACATGAAAAGAGAAAAAGGTGTGAGACAGGAGAGAATGACAGAACGGAATAGAAAGGAAAGAAAGAGAGAAAAAGAGCAAGAGTGTACGAGAGAGAAAAATCATACAGTGGTAATTTGCTTTCAAGGTAATCATTTATTCATTGGCTTTTTACCTGACTAATAAATAGTATGAGGAATCGTGAGGAGTAGAGGAGCTCGTGCGTATCACTTTTTCAATGAGGCTCGACTCCATCACGTTTCTCCTCCTGCCTTCTGTGTTCTTATTCAATTCAAAACCTTTTAGTCACATCAGAACATCACAAAAACATCTCATCGCTGAAATAGCATCTCATCTACAGCTTCCCCCCCGCCATTTGTTTCATATTATGTTTCCTTGTTCCTCACTGCACTACCCATGGGGACCAAAGACAAAGCCTGTTTTCAGATTACCTCTATTCTAACTGAGCTCATTACTTCTCCAAGACACTTATGAGCTGCATTGGGCACAGCAGCTTAGAAGTTTAGTCAAGGCCCACACATTAGGATGGTGAAAAACTCTTGACTGCACACGTATTGATCAAATGTCCATCTTACATGGAGTGTTCGTCACATAGGCTAAAAGCATAGCTTTCCTGACTATAAACCACACCATATATAAAAATATAGTATTTTATATAATTTTACAAAAAAAAAACCATGTATTAACAGCACCCGTGTATTCACCTCAGTTAATTCAATGTTACATCATCATGTTAAGTCAAAGGAAATGCCACGTAGTTGTGGTGCGCGCGCTACTAGCCATTTAAAAGTTGTATGGAGATGGGCATTTCAAGCAAAAATACTACACCCTTTCCTCTCCTCTCCTTGTACATACGCACAGACACACATAGGCTACCTCATTCCCACGCACAGTGAAAACCATGCATTTATTAGGCATTTATTAAGTGTCATGGGGCTGTGTGGGAATGGAAGCTAAAAAGTCAAATCGTTAATAGGTCCCCTGGCAACCACTGAATTAAAGTGTTTGAGAAGGGTAGGAGGCAGGGGGAAGGGGGCACTGCACTGCACTTGCTCCACTGATGCACCATTACATCTTTCAGGATTGTTTAATGTCTATATGAAGCCATTTCAAATCCTCCACAAGTGGTTCTCATAACCTGAACCCAAGACTGCCTTTAATTGGTGAGCTGATTTTGAGAAATAAAAAGTTTTGCCTCAAGGTTATGCAGCAAACTGTTGTTACTTGGTTAAAAGGTTTAAATGGCATAGTTCCAGTTGCCTGACATGATAGTTATTTCTCTAGCTGATGTTACAGTCTCCTTAAAATTATAATAGGAGAAGGTAGAAACTTTCAAGATGCTTGTGCAGCTTTTAACACAAGTTCATATTTACATGAGTTAATAATAACACACACTAGAAGCTGCTAACTGTGAAGATGGTTCCCTATGCACGAGATAGCTAGGGCAGTTAAAAAGCTACACTAAGCAGAAACCCTCGGGTACCTGTGCAGCTTCATATTAACATGAGTTCATATTACCCACACTAGCAACTACCATCTGTTAATATGGTTCCCTAAGCTAGAGATAGCAAGTATAGTTCATACCTGTTAAATGGCATGAGACCTTGCGTGTTTTACGCATCTCTCGCCGAGGTATGAGCTCCGTAGCATCCCATTGAATAGGTGGGAATACATACACCCCTGTTTCCTTATCGTTATGGAGTGGGCACCAAAATGTGTTCTATCCCATGTTGTTGTTACCTGATACATTAATGGGATTCATATGTGAAAGAGGGAGGGACAACCATTCTACCTGGTTGTTTTTTTTTTGGTTTTGTTTTGTTTTTTAAATCAATGTATAAACCGCTGTTAATAGTCAGGGAATTACGGTAAATGTTAATGAATGTTTGTCACAAGCAAAAGGCATCTGGTAAATGATTAAATGTCATCTGGTAAATGTTTAAATGTCATGGGTTCCACCAGAGCTAACCTCCATTAAGGCGCTGGTACACCAGCACGGTGCCGTCCCTCAGTCCAGCGAACAGGAAGTTGGCCGAGTGCTTGAGGCAGAGAACAGGGCAGCCCACAGGGTTCCGGAAGGTCAGGAGACACTGGGCAGCCGTGTCCACGCTTCCGTATACCAAGATGCTTGGGAAAGAACACACACAACACATTGATGGAGGTATTTGCCTTACACAGAGACGAGGTGTGTGTGTCTGTGAGAGAGAGAGAGAGAGAGAGAGAGAGAGAGAGAGAGAGAGAGAGAGAGAATATGGGTGTGTCCCTTTGATTGCTGGTCAGTTCTTGAGTTCATAGTTTCAGTAGCTCAGAGAACAGAAACGGACACAACTATGCCTCTTATCTTCACTAGTCAGAGAGAAATGATCATCCACACACAATCTGTTGCACTCAGCTCCCAATGCCCACCCAACACCCCAGTTTAAACATCTCTCATAACCAAAACACAACTGAAAAATGAATAATTCGGCGATGTTACCTTCCCATTACTTTTTCCTGGAGTTGTAAAAAAAAAAGCCACTTTTTTACTTTTTTTGCGATAAAAACTATCGACTTTCCCCTTCTTGAATGAACTTGTAAATGTGAACAACACAGGAAGTGGGAAACCAGATAAAGTGAGTTCCATCTCCCCAGGCTGGAAGGGAACACAATTGTCTTGGGTGTTGTGATTTCCTCAAATATTGACTGTCATGTTGTCTGTGCTATTAGGTCTCACAGAAGCAGGGGGGATAAGGCTTGAATACAAATGATGCTGAATATATTACAGGACTGGATTGTTTGGTGGGGGATCAGCAAAAATCAACACAAACATGCGGGAAGTGTGAGCTTGTGTATCCAAAATAATTAAAGCGAGTTTTGAGGGAGTTTGTTTTTTCTTCTTCTTTTTTTTTGCCACCTCCAACCCACAAGCCTAAACAACAAATTCAGACTTCCAGTCAGTTTGGCATATGCTGTTTTCATTCAGTGCCAACGTCGGTTAAATATGACATGGCACAGTGGCAGTGGCATACCAAATTACCAACAAAGACAACACCACAAATCACCGCAAGACACAACAACACAACAAATCACCAATAAATAATACAAAGACAAAGCCAAAAGACAAAAAAGACTACAGATTTTAGTCATTATCAAAGACTTTACAGCTACACCAGCAGTTACCTGCCGTCATCCAGCCCGGCACAGATGGTGTTGCCCATGCCCACTGGGCTCCTCTGGTCCCCGGTGTCCCCCTCCTCCAACGGGGCTGGCTCGGGCACGTACTCCAGACACAGGACCGGTGCGCCCACCTGAAAGCTCTTCACAGCACGTGGCGTGGGCCGGATCAGGGAGAAGACGTCCACCTGGCCCTGACTTGAGTCACCACCACTGGCAACCTGCAGTGACATCAACCAGCAGGAGAAGAGAGGAAAGGAGAGGAGAGGGGGGAAGGAGAGGTGAGGAAGAGAGAACAGGAGAGGAGGGGGGAAGGAGAGGAGAGGAGAGGAGATGACGTGAGCCCCTGGTAAAGTTGTTATGCAGACCCAAAAGCAGACGCGCACTGAGGAGCCAAGGGAGAAACATTTTAACACATGTTGTGTGGTTCTGTCATCTACACCCCCGCTCATCTCTCAGAGAGTGCCAAAGCCAGATTGGATGAATAAAACAGTAGAATATTTATTCTCCCAGAGATTAAATGTATTCTCCCATTATAAATCTGTGCATATATCTTCTCTACTGTTTCCAGACTGATAATGGAAAATTGAAAATTGTTGGCGGTGACCTTTGCACATCATAGTTCTTGCTCTCTGATCCCATGCAGTCCTTTGGCAAAATCATCGGTGACAAATGTCTTCTTCATTAGTGGAAAGTCAGTATGCAGATCAGAATTGGAACTGCATGTGCAAAGGTCAGACCTTCAAAATTCCTGACCTTCAAATATTAAAATAGATATCAAACAAATATCAAACAGAACAGCAGCGCCGAAGAGATGTTCATTAAGTCTTGCCAAACTTGCCATGAGAAAATTTTAATTAAAACTGGAAAGGGAAAATCATAGGAGTATTCTGATAATTATCCAGATGGTAATACAAACAAAAAGCACAGATGATGCAGGGTATTTTTTGTTTATTAACCAGTCAGAATGTCATTGTAATTCTATCCCATGTCTACTCCACCATCAGCAAGTGCACTTATAGGGAGTCATGAGAGAGATGGTCAGTACACTAAATTCTCCAACACACTCCATCTCTCTCCACCACGTGCGCTCCTTAGCAATGGTAAAATGTGTCTCAATCAAGTTTTTTTTTTTTTAAAGAAAGGAGAAGCTTCCTTCCTTCCACAGTGTGTCCTAGCAGCAATATTTCAAACTGTCAGCGATTCTCCATTTCACGAAAAAGTAAAATTAAAATCAGATATCCTCCTCAAACTGAGTCCCATACTTTTTTTTGTCTAAATACTGCTCAGATTCATAAACCATCAGCTCTAACAGAGCCACAGAGTCAAAAGCTCAATAACGAGGCTTCAACTCAACAAACATTTTCTTTTCTTTTTTTATATAGATGTTGTTTTATCCGCAAGGCAAAGAGGAGGAGAGGGGAGGCAAAAAAAAAGACTTTGAAAGACTTTGAAAGGCTCTCCTTTGTTTGACAATCGAGGGATTCCTTGAAGGTGATGATTGATCTAGTGCTTTAGTCAGGGATTGGCCAGGCGTCAGACTCAATCCTCATTAAACTGCACAAGGTCGACAGGCCTAACTGCAGTGTCCCCTCCTCTCCATACACTTTCTCACCCCTGATGTGCCAAAACAGTAGAAGGAGGTCAGGCAGCCAAAGACGGCTCAAGAAAGTCAGCCTCATGCATTGCATTAGTCACCTAGTAAATTAATCATCTGCCCTTTCCCCAAGAAGTGTTTTCCTTTACTTACAGAGTTTCTCTCTCTCTCTCTCTCTCTCTCTCTCTCTCTCTCTCTCATGGCCTCTCATTCATGTATAATGCAGTGTGTGAGATGCACCCTCAATTACAAATTAAGTGGAGTGAACAGCGGCACTGCATCACATGTGTCACACAAATTGGCTCATCTACATAACATGAACAGTACCACACATGACGTAAAAGCCAAACAAGGACAGGTTCCAGTACGGCACTGAACAACAGTACCACACATGACGTAAAAGCCAACCAAGGACAGGTTCCAGTAAGGCACTGAACAACAGTACCACACATGCCGTAAAAGCCTTGGCAACCAAGGACAGGTTCCAGTACAGTGCTGAACAACAGTACCACACATGCCGTAAAAGCCTTGGCAACCAAGGACAGGTTCCAGTACAGCGCTTAACAACAGTATCACACATGACGTAAAAGCCTTGGCAAACAAGGACAGGTTCAGCCCAAAATAAACACAGTAATTTCAGGGGGATTTGAAAAGAAGAACTTCACTTGTTTGCTTTGTTAATTCCTGAGGCCTGTTGGAGGGAGACCAGAGGTATACCACATGGTTTATATTTACCAGTGTGAGAAGGTGAAATCTCCCCCTTTTCACTGTGGCACGGAAAAGGGATGGTGCCCTTTAAGACTGACTCCCCCACCCCAATGATTGGGTCCGGGCTTCCCCCACGACTGTGGTTGGCTCCAAGAGAAGCTAATTGGACTTATGAAGCCAAAGTGGCTGTGCCCTATTTAACAGGTGCCTCGTTTTTATCAGAGGAGGACTGGCTGAGAGAGACATTTTCAGAGAGGCAGTGAAGAGCACCAAACAGGACTTGTTGAGGCATGAAGGTAAAACACTTCCCTGATGTGAGGAGAAGTGTTTTGGGTCTAGCTGTGTGGACACCGTTTGCCTTGTTTTGTGTGCCTAGTTCTGTGTGCCTTGTCTTTGTGCCTTGTGTTGTACCTTGTGTGTGTGTGTGTATGTATTTTCTATATGGCTAGTATATGTACTTAGTTTCGGGCTTAGTGCCTGGGCCTAGTTTGGGGCCTGGCTTGGGCCTTGAGAAAGGTGCTGGTATTTGGACCTAATCGGCCAAGCAGGTGCCCAGGGTGCCAGGCACTTGAGTTCCTGTGAGTACGGCCGGTATGTTTGATTTGTTTGTTTGTTTTATTTCATGGGCACATGTGTTGGGGTGCTATAGAGCCCTGGTTAATAAATATACATATTTTTGTACGGAAACACCACCATCTCCTGCACTCTTCTTCCCCACTACACCAAGTCCAGTCACCACATCCCCAAATAACATGGGGTGACCGGTTGGTCCCTCACAACCAGAGTTCATTTTTTCCCTCCTTCTCTTCTCTACTCCTACTTCCTCACTTTGTCTCTCTCTGCTCATACACTAGACTAGACTAAATCAAGTGTAATCTCCCTCTGAGAGAGAAGAAAAAGACAAGCACCTTGACAATGGCGGCCATGATGTTGCTGGACGGCAGAGATTGATTCTCTACATGAATCGTGTTATGTGAACAAGGCTGCAGGCTAAATATAGTCTTTAGCCCTACAAACTCTGCCACTAATTTGCAAGCAATCATTTATTTGATTCGTATCAGGATCTGGACAGGAGCATTCTCATAAGCCTGCACAGAGCCAGAGCTGGTGAACGATGACAGCCTGTTGCTCAGGCAGGGAGAGAGCAAGATAGATAGGGAGGACTTATCTCTCAGCGAGTCTCCCCTAAAAATAAACCCCAATCATGGCTCTCGCTGTGTTATTACAACCTCAAGCAGCCTCCTGACCAACAGAAATACACACACATGCACACAAACACACCAACTAACACACACACCAACAAACACACACAGAAACACACAGGCATCTGCTTCATCGTTTTCCATCCAATTCCTGCCGAGACCCGATGGAATGAAGGTCCCCTGACAAACGGCTCACTTCTTGTTTAGAGGACTGGATGACTGGAATCATGTTCTAGTCACACTCTTTTTTTCCTTGTCTTTTTCACTCTTTAAGAGCTGGACAAACTTTTCCCCACAGCAACTGCCATGTCAACATTAATAGGGTCAGCTTTGCCTACAAGTCTGAGAGCAGGCCGGCTGTACAGACCTGGTGTCCACTACGAAAAATGGGCCAGTTCACTTTTTTCTGTGTTATTTCCCCCCACTATTGTTGTGCCATGTTGGGGTGCTGTTTACGCTCACGATCACAGCACATTCACACAGCACTTTCTATCAGTTGGGAGACCACACTTTTACACCTCCCTTGGAGACCACCATTTTGTCAGGACATTTGTGTCACATCTAACGGCTATCATGTCCCAAATCTACAGCACGTGAAACATTAGGTTATTCATTGCTTTCCATGTCTTCATGCAGACATAAAAGACACACCAAAAAAATAGCTGAAAATCCCATGAGATTTACAAATGAATGTACAAAAACCCCAAAACATTCTCTTTGTAGTTTAAAAATGGCCAGGTTCAAAATCAGTTGAGAGGGTGAGATGAAATACACAATCGAACCCTTCAGTCACAGATCAAATAACGCATGGAAGAAATTCTTGAGTGATGTGCTCATGTACTGTCTGTGAAGTCAGCCTTAGATATGCCCTTTGTAATATAATTACTATACACATAGATCAAAACCCATTCATATAAATGTTTAATACCCATTTATTCATCTTTCCATCCATCTTTCAATTAAAAGGGAGAATTGAGAAGATAAATCAGCTTAAAATGTTATGTTGTTAATGGTTTCAATCTTAGATCTCAAAAAAGGTTCTGATGAGAAACACCATGTCTTTTTAGAATATTATAAATGTTACCAAGGTCAGCACAACATGATATAAAATCTTCAACTGTCAGGCACCAATGCCTAGTTAAGATGGATTGAATGTCACTTTTGATTTGGACAAACATATTCATGGTATCAGTCACACAGACGGTGTTAAGACACAGCGAGATTTAGAAAAGGTATCAGATCCATTTCAGACAGCACCAGCAGCACAGAGTGTCTTTGAATACAACAAAGGCATTGGAGGCCACCGTTAAATCCTGCCATATATCACTTTCCTCCAAATCCAAGCCATATCTTTTATATCCTCTGCTGAGCCCACCTCAGGTTCCTGTTTAGAATATCTCCAAAAACAATTAACTCAAAGACATGGACAAGGGCGTCTTTTTGGATCAGAGCACGGCTCGAATTGGATTTATCCACCTGCTTTAGGGGATTACTTGATAAATGACCAAATACACGACTGTAGGAAGTAAGGGGTTGCATTTGCATCTTGGTGAAATTCAGGGTTGTTCTTCTTATTTCACCTCCCCCTTTTAAAAAGAAAAGAAAAGAAAAATAAATCCATGGCCGGAGGCCGCAGGGCCTAGGGATTCCATGGATCTCATAACATGAGCGCCCTAGTCACCTCTTTTTTAATCAATTAGACTCACATACCAAGTGTGGCCACGTCTCCAGTCACTCCGTGGTGTACTACAGCGTCCTGAGTCGCATGAGCATACATTATTCCACCGAGCGCAGTCGGGGAAAGGCATTCTTTTGTAAGGGGGATAATGTGTCATTTGGAATGAGATGAGGATTGTCATACCGCCCGGAAGACATTTTGGCATATGCAAAGCGCTCAGAGAGATTGTCGGACGAACACGAAACATCCAGCTGTTGAAAGCGACTGGGAATGATTTGAACTCACCCAAAGGTAGCCCTGGGGAAGGGAGGTACTGGCTGCAGAGAAACCCAGCAGAGCGCACTGCACTGGATTGTGAAGAGCACCTTCCAGCTGGAAGAGAAGAGAGGAGAGATCATCCATTAGAAAAATACATATATTCTCACAGTAAGTCTTCATGGTGTGGTTTACTTTGCTTGAGGATTTTTTGTTTCATCATCTTTTTTTGGGGGAATAAAACTGCAAAACATGTCAACCGCATCGAAAGAATCGCAAGCTATAATACTCAACACATAATGTATCTTTTACTTTACACCTCACTTCCTACAGTGGACCATCCTTTATCAAAGGGAGGGATATAATGACATCCCACAATTAGTTGCGGCAGCAACAACAAACATTCACCATGACCTCCCTGTGAACATCCGCTGTCGCCTAATTACTTAGCCCAGTTGGATTCTCTTAGCACCGCGGTCCTGATGAATTCTCCTTATCATGTTTTCTTGACCTCATAACCTTTTCCTTCGAGATCAAGGAAAAGTGGTCAGGAAAGGACATGGGATGCATTTTTTTTTCCCTCACAAAGACTTGGAACCAAAGACACGACCATTGAGGACTGAACCACAGTGATGGAAATTGATATTGCCATTAATTTATAGACTTACATTGCATTGCAGGCATGTTCTCCTGTGTTTGTGTGTGTGTGTGTGCCATGTCTATTGATAGTCTTAGTACACCTTTGTTTAAAGGCCCCAGCAGACATCCCCCTGCCCCAGGTGGAGGAATACACATTGTCCACCATTTTGGGCCTGTGTGTGTTCCTCCATAAGAAAATCCCCTCCCACTCACCTCCCCTTCCCAACCTTGACCTGTAGAACCTTCCCCAATGTTGACCTATCACCCCCAAGGTATCCTCCCATGATTGACTGGTATTTAACCTGTAACACTGTGGTGCATCTTTAGTCTTTGCCTGCCTCTACTTGATGTTGGTTTTGACTCCCTGCAGGAGCACCTTGAAATACACCTCCAGAAACCTTTGATTCGCCTCGTGGTCTTTGTCTAGAAGAGTGTCGACCTAAGAAACCCCATCAACAGGTAACCACCTGCTCAATATAACTTTTGTAGCTGTTAGGGGAAACGTCATGGTGGGCCCTCCGTCAAGAGTCCCATTCAAGTTGGCCAGACAAACAATCGCAGGCACAACAGCGGAGGTGCCTGGCACTTTGCTCCAGTTTATCCGCTGGGCCTTTCAGCTGGCCACAGCCAAAAGAAGTGACTGGCCCTCTGTCCTTGACCTCAGGGTTTCCCGGTGGCTCACTCAGCTCCTTTGTGGTGGCCCATCAGGGGTCAGTCAGAAATGCCATTTGTGTTTTTTAAAGACCTGGCAAGAGCAGCGACAGAGAGGCGTGACGTGCTGCAGACCTGCTCATAATGGAGGGTGCAAGCATTCAAGTTTTTTATGTTTTTTTTTGGTGGTGGTTTCAGGCTGTGAGGAAAGATTTCATACACAAACAGAGAATCAGAGGACAACCCGAGACAGAGACTAAACAGATCATTTCTGAATTTTCCAACCTAATCTATTATAGTCCCTTTGATCTGTCAGTGTCTGCGTTTTTAATACAACAGAGCACTGTTCCTATGCAGACAATGGAGGCAATGGCATTCTCATTGAAAGGAATGGAATTGACAGGAGCAGAAGTAAACAGCAACAACAGGACTGAGTCTTTACTTGAGGATAACTGATTATATATCAGGCAGCTGTTTGACCTGCAATGCGATGCAATGTGTTAAAATTCTTCTTGTGTCAAAATACAGTTGCTATTCGACCTGTTTACTTTCTAAATGCCTGACAGGTTTATGGGGTTTAGACTACAGAGCCAGACAGATGTGAAGGATATTTTTATTGCACAATTAATATAATTTGCAGTGCAAAATATCCTTCACATCTGTTTGGCTCTGTAGTCTAAACTCCATAAACCTGTCAGCCATTTAGAGAGTAAACAGGTTTATCAATTAAATCAAATGAGCGCAATGCTTGCACAATTAATGTAAAATTCACCAGAACTGTACAACCCCTCAGAGGCTGTGGTGATGGCAAACATTGAAATGGGCAACCAGCTCTCCATCATGGCATCAGCTGAACAGACACAAAGATGGGCAGGACCTCTGTATTCCCAATGGAAATATGTCCGATAATAACAGCTGCTATTTGTCACCCCAAGGGTAGGATTTTGTGCCGTTCAGTAAAGACGAGGGTGTATTCAACCATTCATGAGGAGTGGTATCTTCTGATGTTCATCAGTATTCATTCAATTTACAGGGATCATAAGTAAACACACATACACACACACACACACACACACACACACACACACACACACACACAAAGTTGGAAACAAAAAACAAACAAACACTAGATGACTTTTTCCAGCCCATCTGTCCAATGACATTGCCTCTCCCTCCCCTTTCCTTTCTTTTCCCACCCCCCTCTCTATCCTATTTATTTATTCATGGGTTTGTTTTCCCCTCAAATTCTATAATTCCGCCTTAAAAGCCGCAGCCATTAATGTTCGCACGGTTCCATGGGTTAGGGGGAGAAACCGCACTCACACACTCACACACACACACACACACACACACACACACACACACACACACACACACACAGGCAGGCCGGGCTACGCTCTCCTGCACTGTGATTGGTGCTCGGCACTGAATGCTCATGCTCCCAGCAGACTACAGGCAATCTTCAGAGGTGGTGATTGCTTTACCTCTCCCCGACTCTCCCCAGTGAAACACGAGACTCTGAGGGGATTTGGACTCCATCGCCAGGCCTCCATCAACTCTGACACATTTAAATATATAATATATATCCACCCTTCTTCCCCCAGGTAGCCCCCCCCCGCCCCCCCCCCCCCCGTTGGTGTGCCTGAAACTTTGAATCCACACCCAGCCATTGGAGGTTGTATGTGAAAATTCAGAAGCAAGGCAGAAGAGAGGTAAGGCTCTCCTCACCCTGGCATAGAGAGCATCAGAAAAGGCCATTCATCCCTTTCACCTGGACCTGGGGTAGTATACATTGTTCCAGCTGTGTAATGTTTAGAATTATTCAAAAAGGCTCGTAGTACACCTGATGCATACCAAATAGGGTTGAGGTAACGCTTTATGGCATACGGTTCATGGTTCAGCTGCGTGTCTCAAGGGCCATATCATTTCTTCTGCCAACTCAGGAGAGAGAGAGAGAGAAAGAGAGAGACAGACAGACAGACAGACAGACAGACAGACAGACAGACAGGCAGCGAGACAGAGTGAGAGGGACAGAGAAAGAGAAAGACACGGAGAGAGAGAGAGAGAGAGAGAGAGAGAGAGAGAGAGAGAGAGAGAGGGGGCAAGCGCTCCCAGGTGGACTGGCGAGGGAGGAGCGGCATGAGCAGGAGATTTGATAGAGGACGGCAGGATGGGATGGTGGGGCGGAGCCCGGGACGTTCTCCCGCGCCGAAACGTGAGCTAATTAAAGGGAGATTTGTCGATGTTCCTGAGAGGGCGGTCTCGCAGCTGCTCGCCTCCGTAACCCCTGCGCCCTACACCCCACGTGTGCCTTGCCCGCACCCGACCCCCCCTACCCCCACCCCCAGGAGGAGGCACCGGCCCATATGTCAGCTCCAGGTGGTGATTACAATTACCACAGGCCGGCGGCGCACTGCCGAGATACTGCGGCACTCTCATTAGGGAGATAGTCATCCCTCGGAGGCCCAGCAACCCCTCTACCTCTCTGTCTGGCGCGCTCTTGCTCGGCATTAATGACATACAAGTCTCCGTGCCTCCACGCAACCATAAATGCAATTACCTCAAGCTGTGAAGATCTCTAGGCTGGAGAGCTAGATGTGAGTGGGAGAAGCAGAGATAATACACTTTTGCTCATTCCACTGGCAATAACTTGGCGGTGTGGGGGGAGGGGGACTTAGGATGGTGTGTGTGTGTGTGTGTGTGTGTGTGTGTGTGTGTGTGTGTGTGTGTGTGTGTGTGTGTGTGTGTGTGTGTGTGTGTGTGTGTGTGTGTGCTTGGTGTAAAGGAACGCTTCATGTTTTTCAGAGAAACATATAAACGCGAGATCCACATATACACAATCGGAATTTCTCGACAGGCTTTGATTAGTGCGCTCCCTCTGGGAGGGATGACATCCTTGTAACCAATTAATGGCTCGCGAGGCCTTGGAGCGAGCCAGGTGAAGTGTTCATGCTGTGAGCTTTTCCCCGCCACTGCTATGAAAGCCATGTTCAGGACTGCCTCGATTTGCCGCATGTTAGTCATGACTGCTGCCGTGTACAAGCATGCACCATGTGGTTTACTGCTCCGAGGGAGATTCTGTAGATAGGACAACAGCTTTATTTACCTCCTTTATCTAGGTAGAAGCTATTTTATACTGTATTTAGTAATGGAACTCTCAACATATTTGAAAGCCATGCTTCATCTATCATCCATGTAAAAGTCAATTGTAAAGAATGAATTTGATTTCCATTCAAGTAAGGTTCGTTCAGCTCTTGACGCGCGATAAACTACAATTAACGGCAGTGCTGGAATTGGAAAACTGAAAAATGGAAAAAACACGATGAAGTTATGAATCACACTAATATAAATCATAACTAGCACCACACTGTCACTAAGGTGGTTAATGCCTAGAAGTAGGCACCGGTGTCAGAGCCACGTTGCTTACATTTGACATTTGACATTTACATTTAGACATTTAGCAGAAGTTTTTATCCAAAGTGACGTACAAGGGAGAGAACAATCAAGCTACGAGCAATAGAGACCTAGGGTTACAAATACATGATAACAAACGTGGAGGAAAGACTATCTGAGAAGCGCTACCATCCAGTCCCCAAGCTCCTGGTCCACATGAGGCAGTGGCATCACGTCTGCCTTCCCCGGCACCACAGCAAGCAGCTCCCACGCACCAACAAACACTAATAGAATCCTTCCGTTGGTTATTAACTGATAATTGACCGGCTCTGCTGGCCCTTCCCCCCTCATCCCAGCCTTAGGCTACAGCGGCAGAGAAAAGGGCCCAGCGAGGAGAGACAGAATCCTCATGAATGACGGAAGACCAGCACCTGCAGTTAATACTCAACTTCACCGCCCGAGGCAACAACGCCGTTATTTTTAGGATAAGCTCACACAGTTTGGGTGGTTAATGGATAGAGTTGAAGAGCTTTTAAACTATGCAAGTAACATCAGGTGGTCCAGGAGTTTGTGTGTGTGTGTGTGTGTGTGACACTTAGCTGTGGGAGGAAGTGTTTAGTATGCCTGTTCCATCTCAGATTAGAGAGAGGGAAATGGGAGTGGATTAGCCTATAGGAATTCAATATATGTGGGCGGACTAAAGGGGGGGTCTGTGACAGTAAACTGGGATTGAACCCTGGTGAGGATCTGAGGCGAAAGCGTTTACCTCTCCCAGCAACTGCATTAATACCTGCGGAGAGGCAGGCCTCCACTGGAGATGCGCCGAAAAAAAACTTTGTCGCACAGTCTGCCCGTTTTGTGCGACTGTGTCACGAGAAGGGAATTTCGCCATGCCGTTTATTGTTGTCCAACCGCGGCGAGACGAGTAACTCGGGCGGCAGGCCGGATCAAAGTCGACGTGAGCCACTTCGCGTTCTGTGATTTGAGCGAGCTGGATGGCAGTCAATCATTTTTAAATTCGCCGCACGTCACCCAGCGGAGATCAAAGTGTCAACCACCTGCTGTGCTGACTGTGAGAAACAGCGTGTGGAATATTCAAAGTCAAATGAGCACAATGAGTTTGGAGCCCTGTGCAGCAAGACATGGCAGGCGAATGCTTTGTCTCCACTCTTGACTTACAAAAAAAAAAAAAGAAAGAAGAAAACCTTGTTGCCAGGGCTTCTTGCTCTCAAGAAAGGGAGAGAAAGCTGTGGGCGAAACATATAGCTAAAGATACTGGTGAGCTGCGTTCCTGTTCTCTCTCGCTTGGCTGGGGTTGCATCTTCTGGAATTGCACATGTGCATGTTTACAGTGCAGGCGTGTCATTTCCTGCGGCTAAGCGTGAGATGATATGTGTAATAATCAGAATAGAGTGGGAGGACTGTTTACCACATTAACACCCGGAGAGGAGTCGGATGGTGTCAGGGCGCAGCAGCATGCGACGTCTATTTATATGCATGGAGGCTGGATGGAGATTGCCTAGTCCTCCTGCCGTGCATTGGGTTGATAGAGACGCGTGTGGCTAATGCTCTGAAAAGCCTGATCGTCACTCTGTCCCCATGTCCCTGGCACAGCCCAGACGCTGACTGCGACTAAAGCACGTCTGGGAGACGCCGGCGGACCGTCCTGAAAATAACGGCCTCGGAGCAGACTGCAAAACAGAGCTCTGGGCGTGTCAGGGGAAGTGTGGAAGATCTCTGCTCATCTCACTTTGTCACAATTTTGCTCTCTCTCTGTCTCTCTTTATCCCTCTCTTTCTCTCTTTCTCTCTCACACACACACACACACACACACACACACACACAACAAAGCCCCCCAAACAAACAAACACACAAGACTTTCTCTGCCAGACATAAACAAGCAACAGCATGGCAGTCTTTGGAGATCTCTGCCAACCTCACAGGACCTGATTTGGCACTGGGACGGGAGTTGAGACTGGCACTAGACCGGTAGCACGAGTGTATGAGTGTGAATACGAGTGTGTGTGTGTGGGGGGGGAGGTTTGGACAGGGGAAGGGCTTCTTTCTAATCCTCTTGATCTGATGACAGCAAACACAGAACAAAGGCTACCCAGGACCGCTGAATGCTCCAAAACAAGGCCTAGTGGATGGGCCAGGTTGCCCAGCCTGCTCCAAAGGATCAAGGGCCACATTCCGGGATTAAGCCCGTAGTCCTCGCATTCATACTGACAACCCGTGCTCTGTGGAGCATGCGTGTGCCTGTGTATGTGCTGGCACTCCTCAACAGCAGCCTCCCAGACTTAGTGTTTCCTGTTTTAAAAAGATAATAATTTGCCACTAATCACTTATTGCCTCCGGCACACTGCAGCCACACCACCATGATTGCCCTGTTTACGTTCTTATTCCCTCGCCTCCTCACCTGCTCCTCCTCTGACAAACCCAGGCGGGAGATTGCTAGTGTCGGTTAGCATTACACAGAGTGCATGCCAACCAGAGCAGCCTTAAAAAAACAAAAAAAACAAGCTCACACTGCAAATACAAATCAAGTGCTGTTTTCAGCCGGGGACATATTTGGAACACGAGACCGTTGGATCTGGGGGAGCCATAATGCTGAAGACAGGCTCGACTTCCATGAAGGGACTTAATTTGCAAACTGCAGGCAGTGGTCCATGTTGTGTAATCAGGTAGAGAAGACTGACAGTATAATTAGTGGGAGGGAGCATGCGGAAAGGACAAAGAAACCAGACGCAGTGGAGGAAAAATAACGCAGGATTTAGACAGAGTGGAGAGCATTTTCTCCCCTTCTCAAGGTTGTGTGTGGTTTCTTTATGGAGAGGGAAAGCAGCGGTCGGCCATTGTTCAGGGTGCACACTGTAGGAATGTGCATCGCACAACATGTCACTGTTTAAAATGGCTAAATCCTTTTCTCCCCTCACCCTGGCTTTGCCTTCTAAGTTGATACACTTGAGGTTGTGTCCTTTCTTCATGAGCCCACACACCGAAGAAAGGAATTAGGGGCGGGAGGGAGTAGGTGTGTGAGTGTGTGTGTGTGTGTGCGTGTGTGAGTGTGTGTGAGTGTGTGTGAGTGTGTGTGTGGTTGGAGGGGGGAGGATGGCATTAGCCGGCACTGCTCAGAGGCTGTGCTCGAGCATGGATGATTTCCAGTAATTAGCACGTAACTGTCAGAGCGACAGATCAGCCCCTCTGCAGATGACCTCGCTGTTAGTCAGCAGTGAGCAAGCCTGCGAGCAGCTGCCACTGTAGCCCAGGCACACACTGCCCTCTACTGGCATGGAGAGCAGCACAAGCAAAGGCACAGAGACGGGGGGGGGGGGGGGAGAGCACACTACGGCAGGAGGGAAATCACAGCTACACCAAGCGTGTGGATATGCATGAAGTGTGGTGAATGTGTGTGAAGGTGTGGTGAACTGTGACTGTGACATGAATCCGGCACATGGTCCATGACATGACCACACCACAAGCATCAAATTCATTGGAAAACAAAATAACAGATTGATCAAGGCTGTAGGTGTTGGACAAGCTGAGGAAAAGAAATGTGTCCTCATTTACTCTCGCTCCCTTGTTGTTGTGGATGCTCTGTGATCCCTGTCTCTCGCACCCACTGTAAGAGCACCTCCAATTTGTCCCAGGCAGCCCCGTAAAGTGCACCAACACTAAAGGTTCTGAAACTCAGGGCCTCATTACCAAAGGGCCTTCTGTTAAAGACAAGATCCCCTGTGATGTTCACCGATAGCCTTGCCACCACAGGGGCCGCCTCGGTAGATTAATGCCCTAAATCCGGGTCTCAACCCCACAACAAGACATGGTCACGGAACAATTGCGGCGTGTGGTCTCTGCAAAAGTGTGTGTATAATGGTACTCAGTTTTCTCCTTTCTAAACATAGACTGTGCTTCTAAACAAGGCAGTTTTGGGACAAATATGTCAAACATTGGTCATGCACACATGAGAATATGCATCACCACAGCTTGACACGATGCTCCTAGATTCAGCTGTAGTCAGGGGAAACAATCTGATCTTTGTACAGCTTGTTAGTGCAAAAGCGGACACTTTTGTGTGTTTTGAGTTGAGCAGTGGTCATTGTACAGAGCAGGCACTGACAGCGGCAGTTGACAATTGACTCCTGCAACAGATGGCAGCCATTGTTACACGTCTGACACCACCGAGACGAAAAGTTGCAGCCGGGAAACTGGAGTTTTTTTTTGGCAGTTTTGGCCGGCTCCCTGTCACCGTGCCTGGCATGGTGGACAGTGACAAGCTCTGCATGTCTGAAAAATGGCCTTTTTATTTGCTGAGGACAGCGATTGCAGTATGAGGGCTGGAGGGGTGGGGGTGCGTTTTGTGGGTGACCACGAGGCCCTGGATACATCAGCTCCGGCGACAGGTCTTGCAGGATGACACCTCACACTGAAATCGGATTGACGTTTCGCTGCCCACATCCGGCATAAAACCTTGCACGCGTGCGCCCCCGAGGTCTGACTCACTGCGGATCTGAACCACGGAAGGATGAAAAGACGCAGAGGCATTTTGGAGAAATCCGTCCAGGGGACGGTGCAGTGCGGCTCGGCTCGCCTCGCTTGAACAAACATGTGACAGATTAGCGGCGACTGAAACGAGGCCTTCTTGCCAAGAAAAAAAAAAGCGAAAAGCAAGGAAAATAATCTACGCCCCTCTTAATTAATTACACCTCCTTAGAGACGAGGGAAGGAGCAGAAGGTGACGTGGATGAGGGAAGGGGAGGGCATCTTGGAGGGCATTAACTATTTTTATTAAAAACTAAGGCCTGACAACATTTGGCCGAGGGTCTGCCGCTGCGCCGTCTCGTTCCTGAAGAACGAGTGCAGTCTCTCTCTCTCTCTCTCTCTCTTTGTTCTTTCCTTCTTTCTCTGGTTCTTTCACCCCCATGGTTTGTGTGTTTGTGTTTGCCAGAGGGATATGGCAGCGCAGGAGCGAGGGGGAGCCGCTACGCCCCAGAGGAGAGGCGCCAGCAAAGAGCTTTTAATCCATGCTGTGGCATCTGTTCCAGACAGGGGGATGAAATCTGCTGTATGTGGAGGGAGAGGGGGAGAGAGAGAGAGAGAGAGAGAGAGAGAGAGAGAGGAGAAAACGAAAGAAGAAATGAAAGCAACCCTCATATATGCAGAGGGAGGGAAATGGAGATCGAGAGAGTGAGAGAGTCTCAGAGAAAAATGGAAGAAAAATGGATAGAGTAGGAGAGGAAGAAAGAGTAAGAGGAGAGAGGGAAACACAATGAGGGAAGGAGGGAAGGGAAAAAGCAGAAAAAGAGTAAGATGGAGGGAGAGATAGAGAAAAAAACAGATTGCATAAGCTGTCATCTTGACAGCTTTACCAAAACCCAAAGTTTTCAGGCGAATAAAAAGACAGCTGCCATGTAAAGAAAGGGCACCTTTCTCAAAGACATTTCTGATCTATATTTCATGTGCGCAATGTCTTGTGTTTTTGCCAAAGCAGACACACCCTTTCAGAATGAAGATGTTGAGAACCTCACTCACATCTTCCTCCCCCCACCCCTCCTTTTTTTCCCCCTCTTCCTCCATATTTTTTTTCGCCTGGCAGAGCGTTGACGGCTTCAAGTCATCATCACCGTAAATCAGTCCCCCCTCCGAACAGCTGCTATAAATAGATTCCATCCCCATGCTCACTATCGCTGAAGATGGGGCTGTGCTATCTCCTCAGCAGCACACAGTCAATCAGGGGGGAGAGCAGAGTCCCAGCAGAGGAGAGAAGGCACAGCACGACACCCTGTCACCTCCCTCTCTCCTTCTATCTGCCTCTTTTTCACTCTCTATCTCTCTATCTGCCTCTCTCTCTCTCTCTCGCTCGCTATCTGCCTCTCTCTCGCTGGCTATATGCCTCTCTCTCTCTCTCTCTCTGCCTCTCTCTCTATCTGCTTCTCTCTCACTCTCTCTCTCTCTCTATCTGCCTCTCTCTCACTCTCACTCTCTCTCGATCGCTCCCTCTCTCCCTCCATTTCTTCTCATCACTCCATCAGCGTAAGATGATGGAAGAGATACTGAGGGCAGGAGGGACACTCAACAAACAAACCCCCTTGCACACACACACACACAAATGCCAATAGGAAGACCTGGAAATGGAATATAGATGTAGGCAACATGCTTCCAAAGGCAAGTGAAAATGCGAGACAAACTGTGCCAAATCTTTTTTCATTTAGTATTTATGACACGTGGATTAAGTCAAGATGTGAGTGAAGGCCAGACACTAAACAACTCACCTGGATTCCACCAGATGAAAAAAGAAAAAAGAAAAAACAAGTGAAAATGCAGCGCTTTGATCAGATATAAGCCTACATCTCAGACATGCAAAAGACTCACCTTTCATTCACAAAAGACTCTTTGAGCAGCCGAGTCAAAACACTAGCGTCTCCCATGTGCTGACAACCACACACACGCACGCACGCACGCACACACACACACACACACACACACACACACACACACACACACACACACACACACACACACACACACACACACACACACACACACACACACACACACACACACACACAGACAGACAGACAGACAGACAGACAGACAGACAGACAGACAGACGCACGCACACGCACACGCACACGCACACGCACACGCACACGCACACACACACACACTTTGGAAGAATAGCAAACAATGAGTAGACCGAGGTGATAAGCTGACAAGACTAGAACGTTTGAGTGCCTCGCTTCCACTCACTTCACATGTGAATAAAGCTGAATACCAGACACATGGTACATGACACCAACATGGTCTCCAACTGCACAGGTCCCGGCGTGCGTGCGCGCGCGTGTGTGTGTGTGTGTGTGTGTGTGTGTGTGTGTGTGTGTGTGTGTGTGTGTGTGTGTGTGTGTGTGTGTGTGTGTGTGTGTGTGTGTGTGTGTGTGTGACGAGGGTGGTGATAACACAGCCACAGATGTGGCGGTTGGATCTGAATGCCTTGAAAAGGAGCGCGCATATCGCCTTTCCCCCTTTTTTGTATGCGGAGACATGAGAGCTAATCCGTAAGAAAGAGAAGAAGAGAGAGAAAGAGGGGAGAGAAAAAACGTGTGCCCTGATGCCTCCCAAACCTCCCTTTTTCCCAGCTTGTCATCCTGCACTTCAAAGCAGCAGTGATGAAATCCCTGAGGTATTAAAAGCACTCTCAATCGTGAGTGTTCTTCTCTTCCATCCTAATGCTTCATAAATGGAATGGGAAAACATCAAATTTTCCCTCACTTCCTTTCTCTCTCTTTCTCTCATTGACACTCCCTCACTTACACACATACACACAGACTCTTCCTCTCTCTCTCACACACACAGACACGGACACACACACACACACACACACACACACACACACACACACACACACACACACACACACACACCATCCTTCGTATTTTGTTCAAAGATGTTGTTGCAGCCTTTAATACTGCATAGCTCCTGTGTAGTACGGAGTTGGGTTCCTCCTAGTCTTTTATTAAGTAGTTGGTGGAGTATTTTCCCTTTGGTGCAGTGTGGGTTAGAAGACCGTCTTCACATTAAGCCCTTCTACTGCGCCTGGGCCCTCTGATGGACCAGGCAGACGGTTGCCCCGATAGGACTCAGACTCCCGGGTGGGGACATCTGATGTATCCAGTGCAGTAGAGCATGTGCTTTACTCCACTACTCCTGCTAATCAACCTCAACTTCCAGTAAAATGAACCTGAGCAAAACCAAACTGAACAAAAACTCCACTCAATTAAACTTGACAGAGATGTTTAGCGCTGGAGGGGTGGAGGGTAAGTGTGTACAGGACTCGACCTCTCCATATTCCCACCGCTAACCCTGGGTGGGAGGTTAGGGAAGGAAGATAGGAATTGGCTCAGTGCCTATTAGACACAAGCATCCCAGAAAAACAATACTCCCACACATGCCAGAGGAAACGGATTTGATTTAGAGGCACAGAGTTGAAATTTATAATGAGTGCAACCAACAGCAAATCAGGCAATCACGCCAGTGATTATTTTAAGTTGTTGTTTGATTTGTTTGTGGTCAACAAATAATAATAAAAAAAACAGCAATCAGATGTATTTTATGGTTGTAGTTTTTCCTTGTTCAGCCATTTAGAAGACGGGAAAAGGATAAATAAACTTGTACCAATGAAAAGAACAAACATAACTCAACTCAAATCCAAAGCTATCCATGCCCGGTCGGAGTGGACTACCAAGGCTGCCTGTAGCAGCTAATGCATCTCAGGCTGTGAGAGTGAGTTCCAATGTGCTTTGCTTCCAGCATCTCTACCGCTGCGGTCACAAGCTGCAGGGACATTTGGTCACGGGTCTGGGTCTGCGTGCCATCCAAACATAACATACCAGTCACAGTGTGGCGTGGCATTAGATGCCACTGATAAGCCTGTTGAGGTAGGGGCCGATTACACCCGGGTTTGGTGTGTGTGTGTGTGTGTGTGTGTGTGTGTGTGTGTGTGTGTGTGTGTGTGTGTGTGTGTGTGTGTGTGTGTGTGTGTGTGTGGTGGAGAGGAGAGGGGGGTGGGTTTGGGATGGTCGAGAGAACCATGATTAGACCTTGAACCAAATGAGTTGAGTCCCCCCAACATATACAAACACACACACCTCCAGTGCTGGATCTCCATGCACACGTGAAAAAGATGGCCCCCGGAACCCCCCAGTGACCTGAGGATGGTTCTCCTGCTGTGTTGCTCAGGAACTTTTTTTTCTTCATTTTCTGTTGGAATTGGTTCCAGCCCCTCCAGCCAGGGTTATTTTAATCTCCCCCCTCACTCTCTCGCTCTCTTTTTCTCTTTTTCTCTTTCTCTCTCTCTTTTTCTCTTTCTCGCCACTTTATCTCCTCCTTTCACAGCATTCACTCACTAACACACACAGCTTTTTCCAGGCGAGGCTGCCAAATATGGAGAAAGAGACGTCAGGAGGCTTTCGCAAGAGGAGTGGCCGCCTGCTTCCCCACTGGTGCACAGAAGCAAAGGCCGAGAATGAGAGAGATGATAAAAAGAGAAAATGTGGGAGAGAAAATCATCAAGAAAAGAGAAAGGAAAAACAGAAAGGTGGAATAGAGATCATGTGATACAAACAGAACGAGATAGATAACGAGATAGATAAAGGGGGGGAAAAAAACACAGAAAATAATACAAAAAGAAACAGTGAGAAAGGCAGACATGTGACATGTCATGGTGGTCCTCTGCCAGGACATTGGGAGCGTCGCACAGCGTCCAATCAAAGACTCCTCTGCTCGTCTCTCTCTTCTCCCCTAAGTACGGAGGAATTACTGTCATTGAGAAGCTCCCTGAGTGCTACCTCTCCCCGAGCCTCACAGCTCATCTGGCACTCCATTCGCCTGCCAGGTCCACAGCCTTGGGGCTCTATTGTATCCTCCCAGATCACAAGATGTGCATTAAAAAGAAAACAGTGCCCATTCACATGGATCCGGGTGTGTGTACAAGCAGGCATTCAACTCGCTCACACACAGCATGCACACAAAGACATACAGGATGCACACACTCGCACACACAACCCTCCAATGCTGAATCTCCACGCACACGTGAAAAAGACGGCCCCAAGATGTATGCAAGGACATGTCATTCAATGCTCACATTCATGCCTGCATCTTCCCTGGTTTACATGGGAGAACAGTCAGTATTCACCATGACCTGTTCCTATTGTGCACAAATCCTCAAGGTTGGCAGGCCTTGAGTGCATGAAGCTGCCTGGCTCATGGAAGGGCAAAGGGAGAGGGAGGAGAGGGAGGAAGCGAGATGAGGGTTGGGTGGTGCAAACAAGCAGCCTGATCAACTGCCAGTCTTGGGAGAGGAGAACAAGCATCGACCTCCTCCCAACAGGAAGGGGGAGGCAAAGAGATGGGGGGCGCTGCGAGGAAACAGGAGGGTGTGGCTGCGAGGAAACAGGATCAGAGATGGTTCTCTGGGGCTGGGGGTGGGGGATCGAGCCTTCACTCCCAGACGCGGCCTGCAGCTGCTCCAGATGGGATTCCCCACCCATCCACCACCTGCCACCCTCACCTACCCACCATTAAATCCTTCCCCCACGTAGCTCACTCCCATCAACCAGGGCTGGGGTGTGGGAGCTTAATCTAATGCGGTTCCATTGATTTATGCTCGGGTGTCCTGCAGTCATTAAGGTAATTGCGTGATCACTTTATAACCTCCTCCCTTGAGTGGCTGTGGTAATATGGCACCGCCCAGCCACCACGGAACTCCAGGCCTGGTAACCGCATTACGGGCAGAGACCCAGTCAGAAAATATCATCTTCCAGACGCCGCAAAATTGATTTTATACCTTTTTGACGGACTCCGAAACCCTTTTAGTCTGTCTCTCACCCAGGTTCACTGCTTGATCTATGAGGGGCTCCTTCAGTCTGAGCAGGCGGCATCGATCGCCTCTCCTCCAGCAGCCGGCTTTGACTAGGATGGTTCCGTGTCACCTTGTAATTCCACCAGTCTGCCGGTGTTTGAGCAAGATCATCCTGTGTACTGGTGTATCTCTCTCTCTCTCTCTCTCTCTCTCTCTCTCTCTCTCTCTCTCTCTCTCTATCTCTCTTTCTCACGCACGGCAAAGTAGAGTTGCAACACAGGCTTCAATTTCCCAGCCGATGAGGAATGACCAGCGCTAGCTAAGGCCTGGGTCGCCCTGTAATATACAACTGTGTTTCGGCGAGAGGCTGCTTGTCTTTTAAAAAGAAAAGCCATAAAGCTCTCGCTCACCAGCTGTTCGGGGGCCGCTGAACGCGGGTATTGATTGAGTGCTGGACAGTAAGCTGGGCAGTAGGGCAGGGGTATGAAAGAAGGATTCCTGTGGCTGGAGGAAGGCGAGATTGAGACGGCCTGCAATATTTCACTCACCCTGCGCTCCGGAGCTTTGACGGGGAAGACGGGAACGCGGCAGGCCAGGAGCGGGCACCAGAAGGGAGCCCGGCTTCTTTCGTCATCCTCTTCGCAGTGCCAGCCAAGAGTGTTTTCCTCCCCTACAACAGACAGACAGAGAGACAGCGGTCCTTGTTAAAGATGTCTTAGGTTCCTGTTCGCTCTGTCGTTGCTATGGCACTGATTGTTATCTGCTGTTGTCATAACAGAACCTGTTGCTAATATCAAAATATTCTGCTATGTTTCTGATATTTAGAGCTACTAATACTGAACAACTTTGGCTGGCAGGGGAAAGAAATGTTACTGTAAACCAGACATACAGAATGTATTTACCAATTCATGTCCAGCTAATTTGAACTCTGTGTGAAGGTTACTTGTGAGAAAGTAAATTACCAGTGTGCATTTTTCCTTGTATATTTTTACATACTGTGCTATTTTCCACAGATATACGGAGACTACACAACATGTATTGTCAGAAAACCTTGGTGAGCTCCCGCCTTGACTACTGCAACGCCCTCCTAACGGGCCTGCCGGCTTGCGTGGTGAAACCACTACAGATGATCCAGAACGCGGCGGCGCGTCTGGTGTTCAACCAACCGAAAAGGGCACACGTCACCCCGCTACTCATCGAGCTCCACTGGCTGCCAGTAGCTGCTCGCATTAAGTTCAAGTCACTTATGCTTGCCTACAGAGTGCTTACTGGTTCTGCTCCCACCTACCTAAATGCTCTTGTAAGGGCAAATGTTACACCCAAGACGCTGCGCTCGTCTAGTGAGCGTCGTTTGGCACTGCCGTCCGTGCAAGCACGGCAATCCAGACTATTTTCATTTGTAGTTCCACGTTGGTGGAACGAACTGCCTAGTACTACCAGAGCAGGGGCGTCCCTCTCTACCTTCAAGAAGCTTTTGAAGACCCAACTCTTCAGAGAGCACCTCCCCTCCTAACTGGCACCTGACTAGCGCTTAACTTGCACTTCAGCAGTTACATTCCTGCACTTCTTTTTCCTCTTTTCTAGGTTGTTGTTTTTCTAATTCTCATGTAAAGTAGTATTTATTGTTACACCATGCTTTTTTATTGCTCTTAGCTTGACTGTTCTCTCCCTTGTACGTCGCTTTGGACAAAAGCGTCTGCTAAATGACTAAATGTAAATGTAAATGTAAATGTATTGTAGGCTGTGTGTCTCCATGAGCACTTTAGCCAAGACCCCGTGACTGTAAGAGAAGCCATCGCCATTATGCCTTAAATGTCACCTTCAATTGTGTGAAACCCGTGACACCAGGTAAATGGCACTTCCTCAATTGCTCATCTAGTCAGGCAGAAATGGAGAAAGGTAAAAGAGAGTGCAGTCATTTAGCAAAAGTTAATGGGCTTTCCTGAGACTGAGCAAGCCATCAGGAGACGCACTGCAATACAAAAAAACAAACAAACCAAACCAAACCAAAAAAAAGAAAAAAAGAAAATCCATTTCAGTTAATCAAAGCTGAAATTCAGGAGACGCCTACGGAAACCTCTGAATCTCCCCTACACACACAGCCCCCCCCCCCCCCCCCAGTTAAGAGGTGCTACCTCTTTTGCCAAACACATTACAGGACCTGCCAGACATTGAGTTCCCAGGCAAATCAGTAATTACCCAATCATGGCTAAAGGGAATGTTTTTGGTGAGGGGTGGGCAATTAAACAGCTTGCTTCCATTTACTTCCTCTGTCTATCATGTATATGTCAAGGTGCAATAAGCCCCAGACGTTTGTTGTGATTTCGCGCCGGTCCCTCCAAACACAATAACCCCTGTAATGTGGATGGCTCATTTGGCTGGCTGTGCCAGGGGTTGAGACTGACAGGAAAGGGTTGTTTGGTTGCTGCTCGCCCGGACGAGCGAGGTGGAGGAGTGAGAGATTTAAGGGCCAATTAGCGGAGTTTAGAGCGGCGTTCTGTGTTACATCTCAAATGGGCTTCATTTACCAGGACGCGTACACAGGAGTACACAGCCAATTTGGAATTGCTACATCAGGGCGTTTCAGAGCTTAATGGTCAACTCAGTCTGGTGTGAAGTTAGTTCTTTGATTTCAGTATGTCTGCCTCTACTCGACTGATGTGATGCTCCCGACTAATAACAGGAGTGCACAGAACCTACCGAGCTACCAACGAAAAAGCCAGCCATACTTTTATTCCCAAATATTGTTGGTGATGCTAGCAGATTGCTGTAAAGTCAAACATATTACTTTTTAAAAGCTTCCATGTGTATAAACACTGAGTATGGGATCCCTGCACCATATAGCATGTTCTATACTCAGAACTATACAAAACATGGGGAAGGACACAGACATTGAAGAAGGGAGCTTACGTTACTCCAAGACTATACGGGACTGTACAGCTGTCTTTGTGTCACAATCTATGTTGAGTACACTGACCAAACATGGTTGGGAAGTTGGTAAACCTCACACCTTAGCTCTAAAGACTTCCAATAGCCCTGCCAATACATTGCCCACGTCACAGTGTAGCATCCCTATTTCTATTGTATGGCCACAAATTGAGCCCTTGATTCCACTGCAACTCTATAGGATTAGATCAAGCCTCCTTATGATGGTCCACACTGAGTGAAAGAGAATTGGGGAGGCCATTATCAAGACACTGTAATTGAAGCCAGGCTGTTGGTCGGAAGCTGTGGCAGGTCAGTGGAGCTCCTGATTAAGCTTCTCACCTGGAAGCATAGAATTTGAGTCTTCTGATTGTTTAATTAGCATAACTAGCGAGTCACCATTTTGGGTCCTCTGTCATTTGCCACGGGTCACTGGAGGCTCACATGTGTCCGCACGTACAGTGCCACCGATTGCTGTTTAATAACCGCACACATCCGAGGCAGGCGTTGCAATTTCAAGTGGATTATTGTGTGTCGTGTGTGTGTCTGTGTGTGTGTGTAGTGGTACTCAAAAAGGAAACAATCTAGCTAGCCACTCCCCATAAGCGTGAGTGTGAGTGTGAGCGTGAGCGTGAGCGTGAGTGTGAGTGTGAACGCCTGACCTTCAGCCTCTGAAATGCACTAATGATGACAAATAATTCAGTCTGTCCTACCGAATCCACACAGCAAACTAAATGTCTGTGCCAGAATGAGAGGGCAACGAGAGATTGCCCCCCCCCACCACTTCCTAGCCTGCCACTGTGTGTGTGTGTGTGTGTGTGTGTGTGTGTGTGTGTGTGTGCTCACACAAGAGGGCTGGTGGCGCTAATGATTCAAGGATAATGCATTCTGCTCGCGCGCCTTCCCAAGATCCCCTGCTCCCCGGGCCCCAGCCTCTCAGACCCAAAGAGGCTAGCCGGAGGGCTCCGCAGCCCAACACCACAAAACCACATTAAGCCTAACACCTACTCAACACACAGACACACACACACACGCACGCATACAGACACACACACAGACACTCGTACACAAACACACACATAACGGACAGAGCATGCCTGATTAATAATGCAGCCACCATGGCTGTGCCTACGTTACGGTGTAAACTGGGGGGGATTGTTGGAGAGGTTGAGCAAACAAGAGTAAGTGCTGTCAGGACGTGAGATTAAACTTGGAGGCACATGCTGATAAGGAGGTGGTGAAGACGTGAAAACAGATAGAGAGTTAGAGAAAGACAGAGAGAGAGAGAGAGAGAGAGAGAGAGAGAGAGAGAGAGAGAGAAGGACAGAGAGAGAGAGCGAGAAAGAGAGAGAGAAGGACAAAGAGAAACAGCTGTAATTAGCAGCACCTTCCTCTGCATTCACCATCTCTCACAGAGACAGAAGCACAACAGCACTGCACATTATCTCAGTACCTCATCGCTCCAAATCAAAGCAGACTAGTAGCATCTGCCTTTCCTGACATACACGCAGAGGGGGCAACAACAACCCACACAGGAGTGACCATTCCTCGTGTGATATGGCTCTCTCAGGATGAGTAGCCCTAGCCATATTTAATAATGCCTCCTATCTGAGAGTGGAGCAGACCAACACAAACTTTGTGGTTCTTTAACGGCAGCGGCAGATACCGCACTGAGTCTCTTTGCCCATCTGCCGAGATGGCAGGAGCTGTACTGCCTGTTGATGTACTACTTCAATTTGAATCATTTCAATTAAGTTTTATTTATATAGTGCCTTAACAAATAAAATTGTCTCAAGAAGCTTTACAGAGCCCCGAGCCGGAACCCCCTAGAGCAAACAGCAGGGAGACAGGGGCAAGGAAAAACACCCTTTTAACAGGATGAAACCTTGAGCAGAACCTTGGGGCTGGCCGGGTAGAAAGATAGAAAAGAGAGATGGAGGGGGCAGAAAGAAAGGGAGGAGAAGAGGAAGTGAGATTAATTCATACACGCATCAGGATAAACCATATTAGCATACATGCATCATACATACCTGATACATACAAGATTTGATGATACATACAAGTTGGTATATACATGATACATACAAGATTGATAGTGGTTAAAAATGGAGAAAGTCAGCATTCAAAGTATTGGTTGTAGAACAGCTTAGTGGAATTCAGAGTACTCATGGGGTTACTGTTATAAGGATAAGCAGAGCACTGAAGCAGAAAGCCATGTCAGTGATGGCATTCGTTTATATTACGGGTAAGTAGGCTGGCACACAGTATGTAAATGTGTCATAAGCAGACTAGAATTTGTGGATAATAGTTTGGTGGGTATGGGCAGCTGTGAGCAGAGGGTTTCTCTAAATAGACTGCAGCAGCATCCCACAGTGGAGATTGTCTAGAGTAGGAGGGCTGCCCCCAGGGATTCCGAACTCGGATTAGGGTAAGGGAAGAAAACTGGGATACAAGCCCCGGTCACCTTAGGCGTCCAAAGAGAACGACCAGCAGTATGGCCACTTCATCGGTATCAATGACATAGCACAAGATGGTATATAGAGAGAGGAAGAGGTAGAAGAAGAGGTTCCCCGGCATAGTGTATGGAAAAGTATGTTAAAAATGGAAAGGGTGCCCATTTCTTGGATAGAGACAGGAAGATTATTCCACAGGAAGGGGACTCGATAGCAGAAGGGGTCTTAGTGGGCAGTAGGGTACAATTAGTTCCGTGAGGTAATTTGAATATTGGCCATTTAGAGTGTTGTATGTAGAGTTTCCACTGAACTCCCTGCTCAGATCGAGAGCGTTTTTTGGCCCTACAGCATTAGAGGGACTCCGCAGAGACGAGGTTTAGCACCGTAGCTTAACCATACATTACGTTGCTGTCCTTGGGGTCCTCGTATGGGCATTAGCTGCCAAATGCAGCCTGAAAACTATTAGTGCGCACGCATCCCTCTCTTTCACAACCTAATGTTCTTTTAATACCCTCCCGATTCATAACTGAATTCATCTATCACGACGAGGTGGCAAACAGGCTTGTCGGAAGACTGGCTGAATAGCACAAAAGTGCCATAGCCTTGGCGGCAAACAGATGCTCTCGTCTGACAAAAAAAAACCCTACTTTACCTCTGCCATTCACCAGCAGTTCAGGAACGTACTGCGAGGCCTCGATAAATTCATCTGTTTACTCTGCTAGGGAGAAGGTGGGTGTTTTTTTTGTCTCTTTTCTCTCCGTCTTTCCCCCCTCCCTCTCCTCCTCTTCCAAGTCACTGCAGTGCTCATACTCTGTTTGGTAATTGCGAGCACAGGAAGGATGCAGGAGCGTTCTGTTTTGTTTGTCATGCTAAATAATTACCCTCTGCTATTCATAAGGTTCACCGTGCCTCTCTCTCTCTCTCTCTCTCTCTCTCTCTCTCTCTCTCTCTCTCTCTCTCTCTCTCTCTCTCTCTCTCTCTCTCTCTCTCTCTCTCTCTCTCTCTCTCTCTCTGTCTGTCTCTCTGTGTGTGTGTGTGTGTGTGAGAGAGACAAACACACACACACACACACACACACACACACACACACACACACAAACTTTCAAAACAACCACCCCGTGTGGTGGGAACGCAGCGATCCTGGGTTGTTTTTAACTAGCATCGAACTGATTTTGGCCCTAAATCTTTCAGGGTTGATTAATTGCAGAGTCGGCTAGTCTATCAGCTTGGCAACAAAGGCAGAGCAGATAGAGACGAATTAAATGAGCCCTCGCCATTGATGTGCCTTGGGGATCAATGCGAAAGCTGGTGCTTGTTAATTGAATTCATGCTAATGTTTACTCATCATAAAAACGGCAGAGATTTGTGTATGGGAGAGATTTTCAGATAATCTTCGAGCAGAAAGAAGATGAGAACTGCACAGCTGCGGCAGCTGCAGTGATGTGTCGACACAGGTGTTGACATACGCATAACCTTGCATTTATTTGAATAGCCTAGTTTTTTCCACGATGCAAAGTTAACATCTCTGTGATGCACTGCAGAAAAGCATTGACAAAGACAGGAAGTAAGGGCTGCTTATATCGAACACTAGTGTAATAACAGGATGAGTAAACTAAACTAAGCCACAGCTTAACATATGCCACAAAATGACTCAAGGATTACAACCGGAGACTGGGTAAGCTTTCTCTCAATACCTCAGAATAGTGATTCCCCCTAATTGATATCTGCCATTGTGTTAGGAGGATTCATTACCAGGATTATCCATCCAATGGTATTTATCAGCGGTGGCAGTAATAAACAATCTAAAAGAGGAACCTAGATGACAGAGTGGAAATATATCTCCATTACATTCACCGTGAAAGTAATTGCCGTCTCCATAGAAACTGCACATGCCCGTATTTTTTTTCCCCATCGTGAGGGGGGGGGGGGGGGGGGTTGAAGGGATGAGCAGAGATGTGGCAGGTCTCAGAGACCCTCCACTCTTACACACACACACACACATGCTCCAAGTGGCAGACTGCTCGGGGGCCCCGTCCATTAACAGGGAGTGTCAGTCAGACGGGTGAAGGATATCAATCTGCAAGAGAGGAGAGGAATGGAGAGGAAAAGAGATGAGAGGAGCAGAGAAGAGAGGAATAGAGAGGAGAAGAGAGTGATGGAGAGCAGAGTGCCAGGGAAGACAGGCGGGCTGAGATAGTGCAGCCAAGCAGAGGGGTTTAGCCCTTTTCTCTCTGCACAGCCTCCCTGCCGTGAGACTGGCTGTTAGTCTCCATCATCCTCCTCTCAGCTCCCACCCGGGGGCCTGGCGAAATCCGACAGTTGGCCCTCACTCGCTTTCATTCTCTCTCTCTCTCACTCTCTCCCTCTCTCTCTAAGTTACATGACTTCTTTATCTCCCCTGCTCTCCCCTTTTCAATTTTCACTCACCCCCTCCTGCTGTTTACCATGCAAAAATCTTTCCCTCCAAAGCCTCTTCAAAACTTAGAAACCCCAACTTCTCCCTTTCTCTCTCCCTCTCCCTCTCTCTCTCTCCCTCTCTCTCTCTCTCTCTCTCTCTCTCTCTCTTTCTGATTTGTTTTTGCCTTCCGTGCTCCCCCTGTGGAGGCATCTCATGTGCCGCCGTCCTCTGCTTGTGGTCGCAAGAAGCCAGACATTAAAAAAACGAAAGACTCAGACTTTTGAAATCTCAATTCATTCTTATTTTTTTTTTTCTCTCACAGTAATTAAGCAATGCTCCTGGCGCTGGTGTAAGAGCACCACGGGGAAGAGCAAAGGCCCCTCTCCCACTCCCTCCTTCTTTCCTCCCTCTCTCTATCTCTCTCTCTCTCACAGCATATGAGATACAGCTGCACGTTTCGGCACACTGCAGTAATTAATTGAGCCCGGGGCCATTGTTTCTGCCTTTCTGCTGCCATCTTCCATGCTGGGCAGCAGGTGGCCACACCAAAACAAATGCTGTTTGCAGCAGTTTGTTCACAACATTTTTTTTTTTTTTTTGTCAGCGCAACATAACTGTACTTCCCCCTCACTAAACATATATGACTTCAGTTTCTGGCTCTCATATCGAAAGCATAATTAAGGAAAAACATTCAGACCAGGGTTTTAATTCTGTGCTGCTGTTGTGTGCTGGAACAGGTGCACTGCATTACCATACTACATGACAACAGTGCATAGGCAGTCATATCTGTACTGGGTCAAAACGCTGTCCTGTTAAATCAGGAAGAATACATGGTCATGGTGCATACTTTTAATATATGCAAATCATGTTGACTGGACACCTAACAAGGGGGTGTGCTCACGGCCACTAGGCCTAATCCTTCCTAAAAGCGTCCAAAATGCCTCAATGAGTTTGAGTCCGGCGCCACTCCAACTTGAATGGGCACGTGCGTGCAGCCCTACCTGAGGGCTAGAGGCGAGCCTGGACTGAAACAGTCGGCTTGTTAATGAAATCAACATGCGTGAAAGGCCGGGCCTGGGGGAGGCTGCCTTTTTTTCTGGCTCCGCTCGCGCCAGCAAACCATTGGCTGCAGCCCTGCTCTTCCACTGCTGTGGCTCGGAATTGTAGTTTCCTCTAATCTATTTTCAGTACATCACCTGCCAAATCAATCAGCCTAGCCAACTCTCTCTCTCTCACACACACACACACATATACACCCTGGGGCGAGGGGCCCTTTTGGGAACTCTCCGGCACCTGAATAAAGTAGCTGGCGGTGGCATGGGTCTTGCCGGAGTGGGCGTTGTATGCGACACACGAGAGGCTTAGCAACAGCAGGCCACCCGTGAAATTGCATAAACATCTCCCCTCTTGTAATTACATTTAGCTAAATGGGAAGGCAAAGTGTGGGCGTAATACAATCAAGGCATAATTGACATCCTGGCCAGGTTGGTTCAGAACTGCCACACTCATCTTGTAAAGAGAGAGCGAGAGCGAGGGAGGGAGAAAGAGAGAGAGAGAGAGAGAGAGAGAGTAACAGAGAGAGAGAAAAGGAGACTCCTTTGAGGGTTTTTTTCTTCATACCTGGCTGAACATCTCCAGAAGTCTGGCTGCCTGTGTGTGTTTTTTCTTGGTAGCTACAATATCACATGTTACATGTTATTCCTCTGGACGTTGTGCAGTCAGGTGTGTGATTACTTCTTGTCTGCCCCGAAAAAAGACAAGCAGAGGGGCCGCTGAACTTCCTTCACGGGTGAGACAGGTGAGTCAAGGAAAGGGCAAACAGAACACAACGAGTACACAAGCCGTCTGGTCTGGAGTCAGCGGAGCCAGAATGGATAATTTGCAGCTCGGACTCGACAGAGATGTAAGAATGGAAAAAGGGCTACCATCTCAACAGAGTCGTCAGCATGCTTGTCAGGACTAGCCATTCACGACCGCCGTGTTTTGGGTGGGGCTGTTGATTTCATCAATACCTTCTCCTATCCGTTTCGAGCCATCCCAGACTGCTATTTGCTCATCAGCATCGAAACATTTCTGACAAGTGCAGTCTGGCTGCTCAGCTATTGTGAGACGCAATTTGGAGGCCTGCTGTTGTTGCAGACGGTAGATTTGGAACAAGCCCGTTGCTGGTGATAAAGAGAATTACAGAGGCCGTCATTTCATCCAGCAGCAGGAGGTGTGTGTGTGTGTGTGAGTGTGTGTGTGTGTGTGTGTGTGTGTGTGTGTGTGTGTGTGTGTGTGTGTGTGTGTGTGTGTGTGTGTGTGTGTGTGTGTGTGTGACGTGCAGAGTTGTGTGGTTGGGTTGGGGCTGGGGAGGGAGTTAGGGGAAAGGAGTGAGATGTGTCGACAAATATTAATTTTCTCTGCCCTCATTCTTCTGATGTAATCGCATCTTACATAATAACAATACTGAGAGAAATAAAAGATCCCCATGTTGATTAAATCAGATACCGTTTTTTTTGTATATATTTTATGCATGGGTGTTTTGTTCTGTTTCTTTCATTCAAACGGTGTTTTGGTATGGGTCTTTTGTTGTCATATCACACGTTACACAGCTTATATCTCTCAAAACAGATGAGGCGCCCAGTAATGCTGATTGTGAAGTCTGTCGCGCATGATGAGCATGGGGGGGGGGGTTGTGCTCGGCCTCTTCTCTGAGTCCTCTGTGCTATTGATACCTTCCTCAAACAGAACACACTCTCTCTCTCTCTCTCTCTCTCTCTCTCTCTCTCTCTCTCTCTATCTCTCTACCCCTTAGTGCTTGCTTTATGGGCTTTATGGGCTTCTCTGGGAATTCAGGTTATGGCGGGCACACAATAACAACAACAGCAACAGGATATGGTCCCTTGCATTGAGAGATCTACAGCGTCTCCTCGAATCTTGTCTCATTGTTCCCTTACTCACTCTCTTCTCGCTCACATCCGTGCATCTTTCTTCTCTGAAGCGTATGACTCAACACTGAGAGAGCATTCCATGTGAAGTTCTCTAGGTTTTACGGCTTCGCTTTTTCAGAAAACTCTTCCATACAGGCATCTCTCCTGTTGCACAAGTGTCTCAATCAGGGTCAGATACAGTTTATATACACATATCCAATTTCCATTTCACGTCAAACCCATATAATCGGGGGCCAATTTTTTTCTCTCTCTTGCCCTCTCTCTCTCTCTCTCTTATTTTTCCATTTCTTTACAGATGGGTGGGCAAGGGCTTAGTAAAGTATCGTGCCGTGAAAGGATGCCCACCGGGGATTAAGTGGCCCACAAAATAGAATAGGAATAGAATGTTGTGGGCCTCCACGGAGCTTTAAAGCAAAAACTCATTGTGAGCGGGGAAAAAAGGGGAAGAAACGATATAGTCTATAGTCTATAGAGAGGCCTCGTGAACCCCTGAGTTGGCCATGTGGACGAGATGTGCGTCAGGCTATAGGGAGGTGAAGAAGGGCAGGAGCGAAAGAGGAGTGCTGTGCGGCGGCGGCGGATGCTACATTAAGCGCTTTAATCTCTCGTGTGGAGCGGACTCCCTCCTCTGCTCCACCCCCACCCCCACCCCCCAGGCTCTGGCTGTGAGCTCACACTGAGAGCCAATGGCCTGGCCTCCACACTGTCTGTACGCCACTGGGTGGCTGCCAGACCGACAAGCCCAGCAGAGAGGAGGCAGAGCAGGGCATGGTTAGCGCTAGGGCTGCAGCTCCCCCTCCAGACACCAGTGGTGAACAACCAGGGCCAGATGGGGGGGGGGGATTCTGGGGCCGATCTGACCCAGGTTTGGCACGAGTCTGGCGCAATCACAACGGTTAAGGACCAGATCCGTCACAGGGTGAGGTGGTATCTTTAAAATGCCATGCAGAACAGGAAGATTACACCGTGTGTAGTGGACGAGTTGATGATAAGATACTAAAATAAAATACCCCAGCCCGGCAAGCTATCATTAAAATGATAAGTACATGCAGAGAGATACAGAGAGATACAGAGAGAGACAGAGAGAGAGAGAGAGAGAGAGAGAGAGAGAAATCTAATGAGGTCACATTCTGGATGCAACAATATGAGAGCAGTCACCTAAATCACAGGCTCCCACATTTCTCCTCTGAAACAAACTGTGTTGTCACCCTGCCCTCTCCACCCTGATTGATCTCACCCACGGATCATCAAGTCCATAATTACAGTCAGTTGTTACTTTAGGGCAGCAACTACGTCAGAAGCATGAAAGAATGTATAACTCTGCCAGGGCAAGGATTCTGAACCGCCTATGCAAATGGTAATGCATATCCTCATTACAATATCCATTGGAGAGCAATGATGCCAAATAGCTCCAAATATGGCTAATGCAATACAAGCTTGTTTTTTCTTTTGTTTTTCTAAAGAGAAATGCCTGGTGAAAAATGCAGTCCGCAATTCAGTTTCAGTTTTGTGAAAGGTTGTTGATATTTGAGCTCAACAGACAATCAAATGACAGCCCTCTCTTCCGTGCTCCTGAAGCACCATGTTGAAGCCACTTTGTTTGTTTCCAATTTACAGAGCCAAGACGAAGCACGAAGACTGGCGGTCTGGAGTGTTTGATTGCAAACACTGAACAGACAGCTAGAAGACCGTGAGAAGCAATCCGCTGAATTTGACCAATCTATGGGATTAGAATCATGGACTGTACCTTTAAATCAAGATCTAAAACTATCATCAAAAAATATCAAACATCAGGTGAAGGTGTATCTGCAGATCAAACTTCTTCTGAGGAAGGCTCTTCATCCTCCTCCTCCTCCATTACTTCACAGGGAGGCCGGCCACAGCCCCTGCTGAGTGTCTGGCCTTGGGTAAGAAAAAAGTAAAAGTGTCCACTCACTTTGTGCTATCTTAGCCAAATGGAGCCGGTTCACCCAGGAGATCTTGCTGAGAGGGCTGGGAGTGTTGAGCACCACCATGAAGCTGACGGGCCGACCTGACCTGTGAGCAAACACACACACACACACACACACACACACAGAAAACACACTCCGTATGAGTTAAACACCAACCAGCAGTGATAAACAGAGCAGTGATGCCTCTGTCACAGTTTACATAGGCTACTGGGAAAAGCTTGTGGGATAATTGGACGAGTCAAATTACATTTAAAGTCATTCATTCAACAAAGCACAAGAAATCTTTGCTAGTGTTTAGGGCACTGAAGTAGATTTTTACAAATAGTAGGATTACTTCCTGGTTTTATGAGCTGATGAGGTCATACTGCCCAGACAAAGACTGCACATTTCTTCAGTGGCCTGAGGGCCAGTTCACATTCATCTAACCAGACAGGACCAAATGAGTCAACAAGGTCGGGTATTTTTGGAAAAAATGCTAGTGGTAAAAACTGTTCAGGCTGAGATGAGGGTTGAGGAATTTAAGTTTTACTGCAGTTTTGTTAATCTGAAACTAAGATTGATACATACTAATGACTAACTATTTTACTCAGATGGCATGATTATCTAATGTTCTGCATATTTGTATATTAATATCGTTATATAATATATTCTTGATATCCTGCAATACTTTGACCTATCATCACCAATCATCAATATTGTATGATCATCTGAAGTACAGGTGCAGTGTATAACACATGCATCTCATGGCATTTGCTTTGTACCTAGTAAAATATAATTAACAACTGTGGCTCTGCAAACAGGTATAGAGGATCTGGTAAGACATGGGGCCATCGGGCCTATCATATGCTGTTTGCTGTTGTTGATGATCTAAATAAAGCCAGGGTTAGACTGCCAGGGTTGGAATATGAGTGTCTTCAAATTGATCATGTTCAACTGTCATCGTCTGATGTGCAGTTCGAGTTTCCAGCTAAGCAACTGCCATCTAAAGTGTTCTTTAACACTTTGGGCTTTTTTTGGACTAGTATGAAACACAGTAAAAACATTACAAGTATAATGAAGCAAGAAATCTTCTGAAAATGTCTGTACTTTTAGACAGCTCTGAGACCTTGGGAGCCTTCTGCGATATAGTCCATCAATCTTTCACACAGCTTTTCAAGAAAAAGAAATCTGACAAATGAAGAATAAAAAGGAATAAGTCATATCCTGGCTTACTGTCATCAATTCAAAATAAAATCTTTGAGAATCCCTAATTTGATTTCCCCTTGAATGATTGTTGTTTCTCCCATAGTGGAGTGTACAGCTGGCAAACAGCAACATAATAAAAAAAAACAGTCATCTAGTCTTTACATTTCTACTTCCATTGCCACATCCTCTATAGCTCTAGGTAGGTTATGACAAATACAGACATTACATGACACTAAGTGCCAACGGACAAGGGCATTAGAACTCCTAAAAGGGACATATCTATTCCCAGTACTGCGATGTTCCATTAAAGGTAGAAGTAGAAGTAAATTAAAATGAACCCAAGGCTGTGTTGATGATTAATTTAGTCCGATCATTCCATAACTGTTAAATAAATTACAGGCATTAGATGCATCTGTGCACCTAGTAGTATTCATAGCAATTAGCATCAGTAAGGTCCATGGCAAAATAGTAAGTTCTGTACACGGTGATGTATTTTACAACCTGTGGCACTGCCACAAATGCCATAGGACTTAGATCACACATATACCCCAGTATAGTAATAACGTTTATTTTAAACTGTTGAGGTAGTAGCGAGGGGTCTAAATACAGTCCTGAAGGGTAATCTATTCACTGTATAGTTACCGTTAAATGGTGACATGGTACACTTTATTTACTTCACACTGTAAGGACTTTTAACAGATTCTCTTTAATAAAAAGCACACCTGAAGAAGCAGACAGGAGGTGCATGTGTGGGACACCTTGAATACTTTCCTGGCAGGTAGAGAAGCCTTTGCTGTGTGCTGAACAAAAGAAAACTGGAGGATTTCCGTGTGGAGCCTGTTGCCAGTTTGTGGAGTATTGACCTCTCTTACTTTTTTAGATTGATTTTTGGATCTTTTTTGCAAGAGGACAAGAGTTTTGGGTGAGACCAATCCTTTTGTTTGTTGTTTAGCTAGGGCTGGATATTATGTAAAGGCATACTTTTTTCTTTTTGGGCCCCTTTGTTCCGTCTCATAATGGACAAAAACATCAAAGGACTTGATGCATGGCGTGCTGTGTATCATTTCTTTGT